>NC_057810.1:190459057-190610729 GCF_018294505.1 Triticum aestivum | reverse complement strand
TAGGACACGACCACTAAGTTAAAGCCATAGATCACTACTCTCCTCTCATTTTCTAACTCCTCATCTATTCTACTCTTTAGGATGAAGGACGCGAAGATCAAGTACACCCAACCGGATGAAGGCACACCATTTGGATTTCACTTGAAGGAAGTTACCAAGTACCTGAACATTGGACTACCAAGTTTCACCGGGACTTTCAACGCCACTCTGCCTGAAGAGGAGCGCTGGAAGATTCACGCTCACGTTCCAGGAAGGACATTCGCCCCAATCACCAAGCCTATAGATAGTGTTTTCAGTGCACCAACTTGGAGTCTGGGAAAGAGCATGGCAGCTCATATCACCATGGGACGCATTGGAGAAGTTTATCAAGAAGACCTCAAGGACACCATCTACCAGATTTGCGGACGCCGAGATGACAAATGGGACATAGTCAGCACCAAGGAGGATAGATCCATTGCAGCTTTTATCCAGGAGTTAAACCAGCACATTCGACGCCAGGAGAACCAGATGTGCAATGATATGTTGGAGTTGCAGAATGCAAAGGGAAGGATCATCGAACTTGAAGGAGAACTAAAGACTACACGCAAGGACTACATGGACGAGATCGTAGCTCTAGCAAGACACAATAACGATCTTAAGTATGAGATCGAAGAACTCAATAAGAAGTTAGCACTCAGGAATGAAGACCAGTATATCAACTGTCCAAGCGACTACATCAACATCGACGACACAGATTCGGATCCAAGTGAACCCGATTTTGAAGACGAAGCTGGAGCAGACATCATGGAATCTTCCACCAGTTCAAATTAGTAGAAGTCCCCCACATATTAGTAGTATTTCCCCCATGTAAACATTATAGTACACGCACTTGCGATAGTTAGATCGTTGTAAGCCTTGTTTGATTGAATGGAGTGATTTTGTGTGCATTTGCTCATGTGCATTTGGGTAGTGATTCCCCTTAGACCTCATTCTATTCTAAATTTCTCTTCTTTTCTAAACCCATCAGATGCCTCCGAGACGTGACCCTGGATTCGTTTTCCCGCCAGAGATCACCCAACTGATCCAGCAGCAGAACACCCTGATTCAAACATTGGTGCAGAACCAGGGCAACAACAACAACAACCCACCACCACCACCTGCGGATCATTTGACTCGTTTCCTTAGACTAAATCCGCCGGTGTACTCCAGTAGCACCGAGCCGATTGTAGCAGATGATTGGCTCCGCAAGATAGGAAGGGAGTTGACCACTGCAGGATGCACAGATGGAGAAAGAGTGAAGTTTGCAGCACATCAGCTTGAAGGACCCGCAGCCGCATGGTGGGAGAATTTCACAGCCACTTACCCGGTAGACACTGTCACATGGGATCAATTTCAGCAAGCTTTTCGCACTGCCCATGTCTCAGCAGGAGCCATGGCCATGAAGAAGCGTGAGTTTCGCAACTTACGCCAAGGAGGAAGGACTGTTGGCCAGTACGTGGATGACTTTAGCAAATTAGCACGTTATGCCCCAGATGACATTGCTACAGATGCGGCTAAACAGGAGAAGTTTCTAGAAGGACTGAATGATGAGTTCAGCATGCCGTTGATGGTAGCAAGTTTCAATAACTACCAGGAGTTAGTAGACCGAGCCCTTATGATTGAAGGAAAGCAGCAGCAAATTGAGAACCGCAAGCGAAAGTATGGACAAGGGAAGTATAACTCTGGAGCTCAGCAGAAGACTCGTTATACCCCTAAATCAGGAATTCAGTTTCAGCATACCCATGGAGGAGGTAATTCGCACAACCATAATGGCACTAAGAATGGGAACGGGAATGGAGGAAGCAACGGACAGAATCGCACCAACCCGTCAACACCATCCAAGGCAGACTTGAGTCACATTACTTGCTTTAAGTGCCGCAAGACGGGGCATTATGCAAATGACTGTCCAGAAGGCCAGAATGGAAATGGCAATGGAAGCTCTGGAAAGAAGCCCAACCCTTTCAACAGGGGACAGGTGAACCACATTGATGTGGAGGAGATTGAAGATCAGCCCGATGCAGTAATCGGTAAGTTTTTGGTTAAGTCATTTACTGCAGTTGTTCTTTTCGATACTGGTGCATCACATTCATACATATCAAGGGAATTTGTGGATAAGTATGAGTTACCGACCCAAGCCCTTAGGTCACCCATGCTAGTAACCTCACCCGGAGCAGAGTACATGGCTAGTAAATGGTGTGATCGACTGCCACTAAGGATTGGACACTATGTTTTCCCCTCAGACCTAATAGTTCTGGAATCCCAAGGATTTGATGTGATATTAGGAATGGATTGGTTATCAAAGTATGGAGGAAACATTGATTGCTCCACTAGATCAATTTTGCTCACCACACCAGAAGGAAGAAGGATTAAGTATGTATCACGGCACGAGCCGAGGAGAGCACAAGTAAATTGCTTATCAGGAGTGGTGCAGGAAGAAGTACCAGTGGTGAAGGATTTTCCTGATGTATTTCCGGAAGAGTTGCCAGGCATGCCACCGGATAGAGACATTGAGTTTTTGATTGAACTATTGCCAGGAACAGGCCCGATATCGAAACGACCATACAGGATGCCAGCACAAGATTTGGCAGAAATCAAGAAGCAGATTAAGGAGCTATTGGATAAAGGTTATATACGCCCAAGCTCTTCACCTTGGGGATCACCCGTTTTGTTAGTGGAGAAGAAGGATGGATCTTTGAGAATGGTTGTTGATTATCGTGAATTGAATGCGGTAACAATCAAGAACAAGTACCCACTACCAATGATAAATGATCTGTTTGATCGTTTGCAAGGAGCCAAAGTGTTTTCCAAGATCGACTTGCGATCAGGGTACCATCAGTTGAAGATTCGGGAGCAAGACATACCCAAGACTGCATTTACCACGAGATATGGACTGTACGAGTATACCGTTATGTCATTTGGACTGACTAACGCACCAGCTTATTTCATGAACCTGATGAACAAAGTGTTTATGGAGTTTTTGGATAAGTTCGTCGTGGTGTTCATAGATGACATTTTGATTTTCTCGAAGAATGAAGAGGAACACAAGGAACAATTGCGATTGGTTTTGGAGAAGCTAAGAGAACATCAGTTATACGCCAAGTTCAGCAAATGTGAGTTTTGGCTAAAGGAAGTTGGATTTCTCGGACATGTTATATCCGGAGAAGGAATAGCAGTTGACCCCACAAAGGTTGAGACCGTAACTAATTGGGAAGCACCAACGACAGTTGGAGAGATTCGGAGTTTTCTTGGACTCGCAGGATACTACCGAAGATTCATTGAGAATTTCTCAAGGATTGCTAAGCCTATGACTGAATTGTTGAAGAAGGATAACAAATTCATATGGACTGAGGACTGTGAGGCAAGTTTTCAGGAGTTGAAGAAAAGATTGGTTACCTCACCAGTTTTGATATTGCCAGATCAGACTAAGGATTATGAGGTGTATTGCGACGCTTCACGTCGAGGACTTGGAGCAGTGCTTATGCAGGAAGGAAGAGTTGTTTCGTATGCTTCACGACAACTTAAGCCCCATGAGTTGAATTATGCCACTCATGATTTGGAGTTAGCAGCCGTTGTGCATGCCCTGAAGACGTGGAGACATTTTCTCATTGGAAATCATTGTGAAGTATATACGGATCACAAGAGTCTGAAGTACATCTTCACACAGAAGGAATTGAATCTCAGACAAAGGAGATGGTTAGAACTTATCAAGGATTATGATATGAGATTGCATTATCACCCCGGAAAGGCTAATGTCGTAGCAGACGCATTGAGCCGTAAGAGCCACGTCAATACCCTAATGATGGGAGGAATACCCAATGAGTTAGCCGAGGACCTTCGAGAGCTATGTTTGGAAATAGTTCCGAGAGGCTATGTAGCAACATTGGAGATTCAGTCGACACTGATGGACAAAATCAGAGAAGCCCAAAAGGCAGATAAGGAAGTTGCCTCTATAAAGGAGAAAATGGGCAAAGGAAAGGCTAAAGGATTTCGTGAGGATGAACACGATACCCTATGGTTTGAAGACTGTGTTTATGTGCCCAATAACCCAGAAATCAGGAAGTTGATTTTACAAGAAGCCCATGATTCACCCTATTCGATTCACCCAGGAAATACCAAGATGTATTTGGATTTGAAGAACACTTTCTGGTGGACCGGAATGAAGAAGGATATTGCGGAGTATGTAGCAATTTGCGATGTATGTCAGAGAGTAAAGGCAGAACATCAGAAGCCAGCAGGATTGTTACAACCGTTGCCGATACCCGAATGGAAGTGGGATAAACTAGGCATGGATTTCATCACAGGTTTGCCAAAGACCCGTTCAGGATATGACTCGATTTGGGTTATAGTCGACCGTTTAACAAAGGTAGCTCATTTCATTCCAGTCAAGACTACCTATAGCAGTGCTAAGTTGGCAAAGATATACATGACCAGAATTGTGTGTTTACACGGAGTTCCGAGGAGCATCGTATCAGATAGAGGAACCCAGTTTACCTCGAAATTTTGGAACCAGTTGCACGAGACATTGGGAACTAGATTGGAATTCAGTACAGCTTTCCACCCACAGACCGATGGACAGACTGAGAGAGTCAATCAGATTTTGGAAGATATGCTGAGAGCTTGTGCACTAGATTATGGATCTAGCTGGGATGATAATTTGCCGTATGCAGAATTTTCCTACAACAACAGTTACCAAACCAGCTTGAAGATGGCACCTTTCGAGGCTCTGTATGGAAGAAGGTGCAGGACACCGTTGTCATGGGACGAAACTGGAGATCGTCAGTTGTTTGGACCAGATTTGATTAAGGAGTCTGAACAGAAGGTTAAGTTGATTCGAGACAGGCTCAAGGTAGCCCAGTCCAGACAGAAGAGCTATGCCGATTCAAAGCGCAAAGCGATTGAGTATGAAGTTGGAGACAGAGTATATCTCAGAGTATCCCCGCTTCGAGGAGTTAAGCGTTTTGGAGTTAAAGGAAAGTTAGCACCCCGTTTCGTTGGACCGTATAAGATTCTGCAACGTATGGGAGAAGTTGCTTATAAGTTGGAATTGCCAGAAGGACTGTCAGGAGTTCATGATGTATTCCATGTTTCTCAGTTGAAGAAATGTCACCCAGAGATAGCAGAGGTACCGTTAAGAGACACAGTGCCACTGGAAGCAATTCAGTTGAAGGATGACTTGACATATGAGGAAAAACCTGTTAAGATTCTCGATTATGCCAGCAGAGTTACCCGCAGCAAAGTTATCAAGTTTTGTAAAGTTCAGTGGAGCCACCACACTGAGGATGAAGCCACCTGGGAAAGAGAGGAAGTTTTGCTCAAGGACCACCCTCACCTATTTTCTAGCCAACCCGAATCTCGAGGGCGAGATTCATCTTAAGGGGGTAGGTTTGTAACATCCCAAATTTTCAATTTGGAATGTTATACATTAGGTCATCATGCATATCATATTTTTCTCGCATTTTCCGATCCTAGAAAATTTCACGCAACTCAAGGACCCTCGGAGAGAGTTGGAAGTTTCATTATTTTCATATTTGGGATTTCTCAAATTTTGAAAATAGGATCATTTGGATTTATTTAATTATCTTCATAAAGTTTTTCCTATAAAAATTTTAAGAGAGGGAATAATATGACTTTCCCAATATTTAGGAAAAATGAAGATATTATAAATAAATCAAGATTTGGTTTTGGAAGATTTATTTTGCTTAGGCAAAAATGAGCATTTTAAAAATTTATGCATGTTTGCCGTTTTTAAAGTTCATTTTGTTCGACTCATTTTTAGGAGTCGGGGAAAATTTGTTTTATTTAAATCAGAGTTCATTTGGTATTTTTTTTAATTCGTTTTGTTTTTTTTAAAAAAAAATCGCGCCGCCCCCCCCCTGGGCCAAGGCCCAGCCGGCCCAGCCAGCCAGGCCCGCCAGCGCCCGCCTCCCTCCCCGCGCACGCACGCCCGAGCGGAGCTTCCCCGCCGCCGCACGCCTCCCGGAGTCCGGCTCCGACCCGGCCGCCCCCTGCCCCTTCCCCAAGCCACCCGGCGACCCCCCCCCCTTTATATGCGCCCCCCCCCCCCTCTCTCTCACCCCGAGCCGCCCTCGCCCCTCGCCTCCCGACCCGCGCGGAACGCCGCCGCCACCGGAACGCCGCCGCCGCCGTCCCTCGCCGACGCCGGGAGCCCCGCCGCCCCTCGCCGCCCCCTCCCGACCCCGCCGCCGACCCCTAGCCCGCCGCCCGGAGCCCCGCCGGCGATCACCGGAGGTAGCCCCGCCCCGATCCGGTTTTCCCTAAAAACCGATCCGGTTTTTTTTAAAAAAAAACGTGTTCGGTTTTTTTTTAAAAAAAAAACTAGATTGGTTTTATTTTTCGGTTTTCTTATTTAACAAACGTTCACCGAAACCGTTCGTTTCAATGAACGCGTTCGTTGGATTGGTTCTGTTAACGAACGTCCGTTATTTAAACCGTTCGTCGTTTTTCTTTTAATCGGATTTAATCCGTTATTTTTTCTGATTCGATTTCCGATCCAATTTTCAAATCTGTTTTATTTCTTGCTCGTTTATCGGAATCAGGTGATTCAAACGCCTGGAGTTTCGTAACGAAACCGCCGTTCCGACTAACCAACTTTCACAGAGTTTTGCTACTGTGAAATTTTGACCTAATTTCAGATTTCTAAACCGAGTCGTTCTCTCTCGAGTTCCGACTTTCGATGCCTTATTTGATTCGATTCTTTTGCAACCAGGGTTCTTAAGTTGAACTCTCTGGTTAGATCTTTTATTCGAGATTTCCCTGTGCATTAGATGAGTACTTATTGTATGCTTGTTGTTTGTCTGCGTTAGATCACCCGGAGTGCGCCGCTTGTTACTTCGAATCTCTAGGTCACGCGGATCATCAGCAAGGCAAGTAACACTTGATCATATCTTTCCTACTACCCAGTTTTATTGCATTAGATCAAACCCTCAAACACTTGCATTGTTTAGGATCTAAATTAAATTGTGGGATTGGGAAGTAGAATTGAGGTAGTACCTATTACCTGTTACTTATGAAACCTTGGGAGTTACTTCTACGTTTGCTTATTATGCTATGCTATGCTAGTAGACGTGGATTGGGTGAGTGAATATCCATGACAGATGTGAGATTGTTAATTAATGGTTTATCTAAGGTGGCAACCTAAACACACATCTGGGTGGATTGAGGCACCTGGTTTCCATCAGGACTTGCCTGTATTTCTTCGGACCGCCACCCAGGCTCTAAGGGATCATAAGATATTTCAAACTGGAAACTTCCGTGTGCAGCCACAAGCCAATTATGGGCTCTGGCGTAGTTGATTAAGTTGTGCGAACTCTTACGGGTAGGCTAGCTGATGTAGGGGATGTAGGTTGGTACGGTCTACCCACATGTAAGGTGCTAGCGCTTCTGAAAGACTATGTCTCGGTCATCCGTTTCTCAAACACCATGTAGTGCGAGAATCAAGCGGAGGCGATCGAGTCTTGTGGGGAAAAGTGCGCAAACCTCTGCAGAGTGTATAAACTAATCATGATTAGCCGTGTCCCCGGTTATGGACGTTTTGAGTATCTGGTAATTGAATATCATGTGAATCTCAACATGTTACCTCTAATAAAAGCTATTGGGTTTTAATGAGTACTTTTAATTGGGATTGAGGATGCTGTCAACCATTCTCAATGTTTAACAACCACCATGATAGTTAAACAAAATTATTCCTTTGATGTAGGGAAAAAATTGGCTTTTCGCAAAACTGTAACCATAGAGCCTTACCACCAGCCAAATATGCATGTAGTATAGGCTTATTGTTTCATTACTCTCTATGTGTTACATTGCCAGCATATTCCATGTGCTGACCCGTTTTCGGGCTGCAACTTTCATGTTGCAGACTTTTCAGACGATGAGTAAGGAATTTAGGTCGTGGTTCTATACTCAGTGATGCCGATGGAGTTGATGGACTCACTTATCTTCCAAGCCTTCCGCTGTTATCGTTATTAGATGGCCTTAAGCCATATTTATTGTAATAAGTCCTCTTCTGGACAATCGATGTAATAAGTGTGTGATTGCTACTCTGCTATAAATCCTTCGAAGTACTGTGTGGTGTCAGCATTACTGATCCAGGGATGACACCTGAGCACAGAGACTTGATCCATTCGGGTCTGGTCGCTACCTGTGGCTAATTATCTTGGTATAGCCCCACGAGAGGGGGATATGATGTTACCTCTTGCTTATTTAGATTATGACGCTATGGTCAACCATCATTTTCTTAGGAGGAATGAACAATTCCTCCAATATCGACTAATCTATGACAGATGCAACGTTGTCCATGTTACTCTTCCTGCTCCTCTCCTTTTTGATTATCAGGCAAAAGGAAGATATGTTGTTACCAGGGAGGATGCAGCTGAACACGAGGGGAGAGCGGAGGCAGCTCGCCAACATGCCGCAGCTCAGGAGGCAATTGCTGCTGCATCTCAGTACGACCCCAGTTACAACTACCGATATCAGCCAGGCGGTCCTTGGTATTAGACCAACTTAGTCCAAAAGCCTAAGCTTGGGGGAGTACGTATTTCTCACCGACTTTACATTCATGTTCACACACTATTCTAGTCGTCGGTGCTCATACTCTTTCATTGTATTATTCATGCTAGTTTAATTTTCTTTTTCTAGTTTTCTTCTTGTGTGTTTGATAAACCTTAAGAAAAACCAAAAAATTAGTTAGTTTAATTTCCATGCTTGTAGTAGAAATTAAAGTGAAAACCCAAAAAGATTTCCCATTCTTCTTTTACTGGTTGGGAGCTTTCCCGTGTAAATAGTTTTATTTTCTTTTCTTTCCTTTAGGAGTCGAGAAGACCATATTGAAAAAAATTTAGTGGCTCTCATATGCATGATTGTTTATTTAACTTAGAGCCCATATTACCATGTCTTCTCTCTTGAGTTGAATGCTTGCAGATTCCAGCTTAGTCCAATGCACGTGCACTATTATTATTATACACATCGTTCGGTCGTGCAAATGAAAGGCAATAATGACGATATATGATGAACTTATTGAGATGAGAAAAGCTGGTATGAACTCGACCTCTCTTGTTTTTGTAAATATGATGAGTTCATCGTTCCTGATTCAGCTTATTATGAGGTAAACATATTGCAATGACATTTAGAAATTGTAGTTGCTTGTGCCATGTTTGATTAGCTATGAGTTACAATGGTTTACCTTCCGTGCCAACATGCTATTAAAATGATTATGACATGGTATGATGGGATGGTATCCTCCTTTGAATGAATTGAGTAACTCGACTTGGCACATGTTCATGCATGTAGTTGAAACAAATCAACATAGCCTTCATGATATTTATGTTCATGGTAGATTATATCCTACTCATGCTTATACTCAGTGTGAATTAATTTTAATGCATGTTTATGACTGTTGTTGCTCTCTCAGTTGGTCGCTTCCCAGTCTTTTGCTAGACTTCACCTGTACTAAGCGGGAATACTGCTTGTGCACCCAAACTCCTTAAACACCAAAGTTGTTCCATATGAGTCCACCATACCTTCCTATATGCGGTATTTACCTGCCATTCCAAGTAAATTTGTATGTGCCAAACTCTAAACCTTCAAATGAAATTCTGTTTTGTATGCTCGAGCAGCTCATGTTTCAACTAGGGCTGCCTATATCTTCCATGCTAGGTGGATTATTCTCAAGAGGAGTGGACTCCGCTCCTCATTCACGAGAAAGGGCCGGTAACCGGGATGCCCAGTCCCATGATCCAAAAAGATCAAAGCAAATCAAAGTAATTAAACAAAACTCCCCCAGGGTTGTTGTTAGTTGGAGGCACTCGTTGTTTCGAGCAAGCCATGGATTGATGCTTGTTGGTGGTTGGGGGAGTATAAACCTTTACCATTCTGTTCGGGAACTGCCTATAATGCATGTAGTATGGAAGATACAATCATCTCATAGTTGTCGCGTTGACAGTGAAAGTATGCCGCTCAAAATGTTATTCAATCTCTATTTTAAAATCGAGCTCTGGCACCTCTACAAATCCCTGCTTCCCTCTGCGAAGGGCCTATCTATTTAGTTTTATGTTGAGTCATCATCCCTCTTATTAAAAAACACCCGTTGGAGAGCACACTATCATTTGCATTCATTACTATTGGTTTATATTGGGTATGACTTGACTGGATCTCTTTTACCATGAATTACAATGTTTAGTCAGTCCTTGATCTTTAAAGGTGCTCTGCATTTATGTTTTGCGGTCTCAGAAAGAGCTAGCGAGATACCATTTTGTTATATCATGTTATGATTGTTTTGAGAAAGTGTTGTCATCCGAGTTTTAGTATTATGGCTTGCTAGCTGATTATGCTATTGATATGAGTAATTGTGAGACCGAGGTGTTATTGTGAGTATGGTTAGTTCATAATATTTGCTGAAACCTGAATGCTGGCTTTGCATGTTTACAACAATAAGAGCAAACAAAGTTTGTAAAAGTTTTCTTTATCACTTTCAGTTTATCAACTGAATTGCTTGAGGACAAGCAAAGGTTTAAACTTGGGGGAGTTGATACGTCTTCAACGTATCTACTTTTCCAAACACTTTTGCCCTTGTTTTGGACTCTAACTTGCATGATTTGAATGAAACTAACCCGGACTGACGATGTTTTCAGCAGAACTGCCATGATGTTGTTTTATGTGTAGAAAACAAAAGTTCTCGGAATGTCCTGAAAATCCATGGAGGCACTTTTTGGAAAATATAAAAAATACTGGCGAAAGAATCAAGACCAGGGGGCACACCCTATCCACGAGGGTGGGGGACGCACCCACCCCCTTGGGCGCGCCCCCTGTCTCGTGGGCCCCCTGAGGCTCCGTCGACCTCAACTCCAACTCCATATATTCTGTCTCGTGGAGAAAAAAATCAGGGAGAAAGTTTCATCGCGTTTTATGATACAAAGCCGCCGCCAAGCCCTAATCTATCTCGGTAGGGCTGATCTGGAGTCCGTTCGGGGCTCCGGAGAGGGGGATTCGTCGTCGTCATCATCATCAACCATCCTCCATCACCAATTTCATGATGCTCACTGCCGTGTGTGAGTAATTCCATCGTAGGCTTGCTGGACGGTGATGGATTGGATGAGATTTACCATGTAATCAAGTTAGTTTTGTTAGGGCTTCATCCCTAGTATCCACTATGTTGTGACATTGATGTTGCTATGACTTTGCTATGCTTAATGCTTGTCACTAGGGCCCGAGTGCCATGACTTCAGATCTAAACCTATTATGTTTTCATGAATATATGTGTGTTCTTGATCCTATCTTTCAAGTTTATAGTCACCTATTATGTGTTATGATCCGACAACCCTGAAGTGACAATAATCGGGATACTTCTCGGTGATGACCGTAGTTTGAGGAGTTCATGTATTCACTATGTGCTAATGCTTTGTTCCGGTTCTCTATTAAATGGAGGCCTTAATATACCTTAATTTCTGTTAGGACCCCGCCGCCACGGGAGGGTAGGACAAAAGATGTCATGCAAGTTATTTTCCATAAGCACATATGACTATATATGGAATACATGCCTACATTACATTGATGAATTGGAGCTAGTTCTGTGTCACCCTATGTTATAGCTATTACATGAGGAATCACATCCGACATAATTATCCATCACTGATCCATTGCCTACGAGCTTTTCACATCTTGTGTTTCGCGTATTTACTATTCCGTTGCTATTGTTACAATCACTACAAAACCCAAAAATATTACTTTCGCTATTGTTACCTTTATTATCATACTACTTTGCTACTAAATACTTTGCTGCAGATACTAAGTTATCCAGGTGTGGTTGAATTGACAACTCAACTGCTAATACTCAAGAATATTCTTTGGCTCTCCTTGTGTCGAATCAATAAATTTGGGTTGAATACTTTACCCTCGAAAGCTGTTGCGATCCCCAACACTTGTGGGTTATCAGCGTGCTAGGGCTTCTGCTAGCGTGGGCGGCGGCGAAAGCTGTGTGGACCGCGATACGCCTCGACTTCTAACCGCGTTAGAAGGAGCCACGTCACGGCCCCGCAGCCGTTCGCCACCTCCGTCAGCACCTCGGCGCGCATGCTGGCCCTCCTCGTCATGTGATGGGCGCACGGGGCTCTTTCCAGGGCAGCGCGCAGGGTCACCAGCAGGGTGGCGCTGCTCATCACGCACAACCTGAGAAGAGCGCGCCGTGGGCGCCAGTGTTGGCATACTGGAGGCCGCCACGCCACCATCTGGCGGCACAACGGCGCCCCTGGAGGGCCCCGCACCGCCCGCGAGGGGGGGGGCAACTCCGTCTCCGGAGCCCGCGATGCACGGTTCGTCGCCTAGCGTACGAACGACGCCACTCACCAGGCCTGGACTGCTAGGGTGATGTGGATGTTCGCGGGCCGCGCCACAGGTTCTCTCCGTGACTGGCCCGCTACTAGTCCGCATCGGTACTGGCAATCCGGTCCTGGACGAACCGATCGCCATGGTCGTCTTCTTCTTAGGAGCCATGGCGATGAAAAATAGCTAGGCCAACTACTAGACCAGATTCTCACAATTTCGTTCCCCTACCTGGCGCACCAAAGATGTCGGTGGGAACCGACACCTATGGGATCACAAGAATCCCTACTACGGTTGCGGGGCGCGGGGTTGTGAGAAGAGCAGGATTAGCAATTGGCCCAGGGATCGTTTACACAGGTTCGGGCCACGAGGATGCGTAAAACCCTAGTACTACTTGGTGGATGTATTGAGTGTTCTTGAGCTCTCAAACTAGCTACGGAAGTTGCGTGGTTCCAAAGAGTCGAATCCTTTTCCTGTATGCCTTGGGCCTCCTTTTATAGGCGAAAGGGGCTGCACAGTGGCATACAGGAGGTGGAAAGAGCCTACAGTATTGCGAGCTTATCGCCCGTATTATAGGACAAGATGCATTTAATGCATGGCTTAGGTGTCCCTTCACTTTATCGGGGACGGGAGCGAGGCCCGTCCCGTCCGTCGCCGCTCTTCCTCGCTTCGACACGCGCCCTGGCCAGTGATGCGTGTGGTGCCATGTAGGCAGGCAGGCAGCCGAGGTGGCGCGGTGGTGGAGCTTCCACAAAGATCTGCATGCCGCCACGCAGGTGCGTGCTGAGTTGGCCTGGAAGTTGCATGTTGCCATGCAGGTGCGTGCCCAGCTGGTTGGGCTGGTAGCTGCATGCGGATGGCGGTGGGGACATGGTTGGTGCGGGCTTGGCAGTGGCCCTGCTGTCGCCTCTGGCGAGGGTCTTGTCGGGTGGCCCAGCAAGGGTCTTGCCGGTTGGCCCGGCAAGGGTCCTGCCGTAGCGCACTGGCGTCCCCGGCAAGGATCTTGCCGGGGGTCTTGTGGATTTTTTCGCTAAGGATCTTGACGGGGAATGTTGCCCTCCAATCATCATCTGATCTTGAGTATTCTTTGTCTTCACAAAGATCTGCATGCCACCATGGAGGTGCCTCCCGAGTCCTGGTCCAACGTGGTTGTTGACATTGGAAACCATGGGTTCAATGGTGGCTTATTCCGCTGGTGTGGGCAAGCTGCCCCGGCAAGGGGCTTGCCGGGGCTGCAGAGGCTGCCCCTAGCAAGGGCCTTGCCGGGGAAACCTGCTTCGCTCGTCTGCACTTTGTGGCCTTGGTCCTTGATGTTGCCTTGTTTGTCTCGAGCCTTCGACTTCTCTCCGGCTTCCCTCCTTTGCCCTGCAATGTGTGGCCTCGACGCGTGGCTCTGACTGCCCGTGCACAAGTAAAGGGGTCAAAAGGAGAGCCCCAACTTTTGTACATCGACAGATGGACAAAGGGAATAACGTATGTTGTCATAATGGTTCGACCGATAAAGATCTTCCTAGAATATGTGGGAGCCAATATGAGCATCCAGGTTCCGCTATTGGTTATTGACCAGAGAGGTGTCTCATTCATGTCTACATAGTTCTCGAACCCGTAGGGTCCGCATGCTTAACGTTTGATGACGATATTGTATTATATGAGTTATGTGATTTGGTGACCAAGTGTTGATTGGAGTCCCGGATGAGATCACGGACATGACGAGGAGTCTCGAAATGGTCGAGAGGTAAAGACCGATATATAGTACGATAGTATTCGGACACCGGAAGTGTTCCAGAGGGTACCGGGTACATATCAGGTCACTAGAAAGGAGTTTCGGGCAACCCGGACAAAGATATGGGCTTAATGGGCCGAGGGAGGGACAGACCAGCCCACAAGGGGCTGGTGCGCCGCTTTCCCTGGCCGCAGACACTAGAGGAAGGAAAGGAGGGGCACCACCTCCTCCTGCCTTTCCCCCTTGGTGGGAGAAAGGAAAAGGGGGAGGGGGCGCCACCTCCTCCTTCCTTCCCCTCATCGCCGAAAGAAGGAAAAGGGGGCGCCGGCATAGGGCAGGAGCCCAAGTAGGATCCCTCCTACTTGGGGCGCCCCAAGGGCTGCTTCTCCCTCCCACCCACCTATATATACACGGGAGGGTGCCACACATAGCCTAGACATTATTTTTAGCCGTGTGCGGCGCCCCCTCCACAGTTTACACCTTCGGTCATATCTTCGTAGTGCTTATGCGAAGTCCTGCGCGGATCACTTCACCATCACCATCACCACACTGTCATGCTGACGGAACTCATCTACTTCCTTGACACTTTGCTGGATCAAGAATTCGAGGGACGTCATCGAGCTGAACATGTGCATAACTCGGAGGTATTGTACGTTTGCTGCTTGATCGGTCGGAACGAGAAGAAGTTTGACTATATCAACCGCGTTATCAAATCTTCCGCTTTCAGTCTACGAGGGTACGTAGACACACTCTCCCCCTCTCGTTGCTATGCATCTCCTAGATAGATCTTGCATGAGCGTAGGATTTTTTTGAAATTGCATGCTAGGTTCCCCAATAGCAACATACTTGTTGCACTGCCGTTTAGGTCATATTAGTGTAAAGCGCATGAAGAAAATCCATGTGGATGGACTTTTGGAATCACTTGATTATGAATCATTTGATATTTTCGAACCATGCCTCATGGGTAAGATGACTAAAACTCCATTCTCCGGAACAATGGAGCGAGCTAATGACTTATTGGAAATAATACATACCGATGTATGCGGTCCAATGAGTTTGAAGCAAGCGGTGGGCATCGTTATTTTCTAACCTTCACAGATGATTTGAGTAGGTATGGGTATATCTACTTAATGAAACATAAGTCTAAAACATTTGAAAAGTTCGAAGAATTTTAGAATGAAGTGGAGAATCATCATAACAAGAAAATAAAGTTTCTACGATCTCATCACGGAGGCGAATATTAGAGTTACGAGTTTGGCCTTCATTTGAAACAATGTGGAATAGTTTCACAACTCACGCCACCTCGAACACCACAGCATATGGTGTGTCTGAACGTAGTAACCTTAGCTTATTAGATATGGTGCGTCATATGATGTCTCTTAGAGCATCTCTAGTCGCACCCCCAACAGACCCCTCGAGGCCCTTTTTTAGCGTCGACGCTAAAAAAGGCCCAGTCACGCCCCCCAGAAGCCTATTTTTTGCCAGTTCAGACTGAAATTGGCGTCGGCGGACCCAGGCCGAAACCGGCGCGCTGGGGGGCGCCCGGGGGCGCCGGTGGAATCATTTTTGGCGTGAAAGGCCGGTGGGACCGCCGAGTCAGCAACACACGACACCGCGAATCAATGCCGAGGTTGCCGCCGGTCAGCCTTCCGCTGATTCCCCAGAGGCGGCATAGTAAATAGCCTGGTGACTCACCGTCCCCCTCCTGCCACACGTACATACACGTCTGCCGCCCCCCGACGGCTATAAAAATCCACCCCTCCTCACTAGTGGACGCACTCTCCCCGCCTCTCCTCGCCCCCGTAGTCCCTCTTTCTCTTCTCCCCGGCACTCCATTCCGTCTCTCTCTCCCCTCGCCACCAGCCTCCGATGGGTCAGCGGTTCCTCGGCGATACTGCGGCGGCCAATGGCTTCGGCCGCCACACTCTGCACGGGTGGGAGGCACACCTCCTCCATGAGGCCAACTACCCGGCGCCGCCGGACATGCGCATGCCTGGAGGTGGAGGCTCAGCGACGGAGGAGTCCCAGCCATCCCCACCTGCTACGTCTTGAGCTTGCGTTGGTTTTCCTCAAAGAGGAGAGGGTGATGCAGCAATAGTAGCGTAAGTATTTCCCTCAGTTTTTGAGAACCAAGGTATCAATCCAGTAGGAGGCTCCTCAAAAGTCCCGCGCACCTACACAAACAAACTGAGAACTCGCAACCAACGCGATAAAGGGGTTGTCAATCCTTTACGGCCACTTGCAAAAGTGAGATCTAATAAAGATAGTATGATAAGATAAATATATTTTTGGTATTTTATAATATAGATGCAAAAATTAAAGATGCAAATAAAAGTAGATTGAAAGCAAATATGATAAGAGATAGACCCGGGGGCCATAGGTTTCACTATTGGCTTCTCTCAAGATAGCATAAGTATTACGGTGGGTGAACAAATTACTGTCGAGCAATTGATAGAAAAGCGCATAGTTATGAGATTATCTAGGCATGATCATGTATATAGGCATCACATCCATAACAAGTAGACCGACTCCTGCCTGCATCTACTACTATTACTCCACACATCGACCGACTCCTGCCTGCATCTAGAGTATTAAGTTCATAAGAACAGAGTAACGCATTAAGCAAGATGACATGATGTAGAGGGATAAACTCAAGCAATATGATATAAACCCCATCTTGTTATCCTCGATGGCAACAATTCAATACGTGCCTTGCAACCCTTTCTGTCACTGGGTAAGGACACCGCAAGATTGAACCCAAAGCTAAGCACTTCTCCCATGGCAACAAAGATCAATCTAGTAGGCCAAACCAAATTGATAATTCGAACAGACTTGCAAAGATAACTCAATCATACATAAAAGAATTCAGAGAAGATTCAAATATTATTCATAGATAAACTTGATCATAAACTCACAATTCATCAGATCTCGACAAACACACCGCAAAAAGAGTTTACATCGAATAGATCTCCACAAGAGAGGGGGAGAACATTGTATTGAGATCCAAAAAGAGAGAAGAAGCCATCTAGCTAATAACTATGGACCCGTAGGTCTGTGGTAAACTACTCATGACTCATCGGAGGGGCAACGATGTTGATGTAGAAGCCCTCCGTGGTCGATTCCCCCTCCGGTAGAGTGTCGGCGAAGGCTCCAAGATGGGATCTCGCGGATACAGAAGCTTATGGTGGGGGAAATTGTGTTTCGTGGTGCCCCTGGATGTTTTCGGGGGACGTAGGTATATATAGGAGGAAGAAGTATGTCGGTGGCCGCCCGAGGGGCCCACAAGACAGGGGGCGCGCCCTACAGGGGGGCGGCCTCCTATCTCGTGGGAGCCTCGGCTGCTTCTTGACCTGCACTCCAAGTACTCTGGATCACGTTCGTTCCAAAAATCACGCTCCTGAAGGTTTTATTCCATTTGGACTCCGTTTGATATTCCTTTTCTTCGAAATACTGAAATAGGCAAAAAAAACAGCAATACGGGCTGGGCCTCCGGTTAGTAGGTTAGTCCCAAAAATGATATAAATGTATAAAATAAAGCCCATAAACATCCAAAAGGGGTAATATAATAGCATGAAACAACCAAAAATTATAGATATGTTGGAGACGTATCACCACCCGCGACCCAACCCCGAGCACCCCGTCCACTTCCATGATGAGATCGGGCGCGTTCGGGCCTCCCTGCCGGAGGAGGTGCGGGGTCGCCCGGAGTACGCCGCCAACAACCACGCAAGATGGGCGGCCTACCTCTGACAGTCAGCCACAAGGAGCAGCTCGCCTCGACCAACAACGCGCCGGTGAGGGGGTGCCACAATGCCGATGGCCGCCGTCTGTGGTGGGGCGTCCCCAAGCGGATGCTGCACAACATCCTTGAGCACCTAGAGGGTGGCAACCCGACGCCGCTCCAGTATGTGGTGGCCCTGGCGCCTATCCCTTGCTGGAGTGGTGGCATTTGATTGCCCAGGTGCATGGCGGGTTTGTCATCCCCCTCCTCCTCCCTCTCTTCCAACTCGCTGACACTTGACAGCGTCAAGGTCGAGCCCGTGGAGACACCGCTCGGGTGGCGCACTCGCGGCAGCGCCCTCGTCATCAACAAGGGCAGCCGTGGCTCCTCCTCCTCCCGCCTCGTCAATCCCAAGATGGAGCCAGGGCTCATTGGCGTCAAGAACGAGCACGACAACATGGCCGCCGACGATGAGGCCGCTCTCAAGTGGGTACGTGAGGACTACGTCAAGCTGGAAATGGAGCGCGAGCATCGCTCCCTTGAGGAGATTGCCGCCCGGTGCCGCGGCTGCGACGAGGGTGGCGTCATCATCCTCGACGACAGTGAGGACGACGCACCTCCTCCGCCAACCAAGCCTGTCTACCAAGGCGATCCAGTGCAGGGGTACATCAAGGATGGCGGCGTGAAGAAGGAGGAGACCGACGATGGCGATGACTTCAGTGACTACAGCACCTTCGTCATGCTCTTCGGCCTGTAGGTGCGGTGCAGTAGTTCTTTTAATGTTTTTAGGTTTTTAAGTTTGTATGTACAAATATTTAATGAAAATCGGCGTGTATGGCCAAGTTTGGCCGAAATTTGTCGTGTTTGGCCGAGTTTATCTTTCAAAAAAAGGCGTTTGGGTTGGACGTGGGTTGGCGGTTGGGAAACCGACCGCCACGTCGATAATTTCGCTGGCGCGCCCCTAGGCGACACTTTTTCAAGCCCCTAGGGGGTCGAACAGCTGGAGACGTTCTTACCGATCAACCACTATCATTTTGGGGTTATGCATTAGAGACAGCCGCATTCACGTTAAATAGGGCACCGTCTAATCCGTCGAGACAACACCGTATGAACTATGCTTTGGCAAGAAACCTAAGCTATCATTTCTTAAAGTTTGAGGATGCAACGCATATGTCAAAGAGCTTCAGCCTGATAAGCTCGAACCCAAAGCGGAGAATGCTCTTCATAGGATACCCAAAAGAAACTATTGGGTATACCTTCTACCACAGATCCGAAGGAAAAATCTTTGTTGCTAAGAATGGGTCCTTTCTAGAGAAGGAATTTTTCTCGAAAGAAGTGAGTTGGAGGAAAGTAGAACTTGATGAGGTAGTTGTACCTGCTCTCGAATTGGAAAGTAGAACATAAGAGAAAACCGTTCCCATGATGCCTACACCAACCAGAGGGGAAGCAAATGATGATGATCATGAAACTTCAGATCAAGTTACTATTGAACCTCATTGGTCAACCAGAGCACGTACCGCACCAGAGTAGTACGGTAATCCTATGCCGGAAGTCATGTTGTTAGACAACGGCGAACCTACAAACTACGAAGAAGCTACGATGATCCCGGATTCTGACAAATGGCTAGAGACCATGAAATCTGAGATAGGATCCATGTATGAGAACGAAGTGCGGACTTTGGTGGACTTGCCCGATGATCAACAAGCCATTCAGGAATAAATGTATCTTCAAGAGGAAGACGAACGTTGATGGTAATATCATTGTCTATGAAGCTCGACTTGTCGCAAAAGTTTTTCGACAAGTTCAAGGGGTTGACTACGATTAGACTTTCTCACCCATAGCGATGCTTAAGCCTGTCATAATCATGTTAGCAATTCCCGCATTTTATGATTATGAAATCTGTCAAATGTTAGCAACTCAATGGGTTTCCTAAAGAAGAGTTGTATATGATGCAACTAGAAGGTTTTGTTGATCCTAAGGGAGCTAACAAAGTGTGCAAGCTCCAGCGATCCATCTATGGACTAGTGCAAGCATCTCGGAGTTGGAATAAATACTTTGATGAGGTGATCAAAGCATTTGGTTTTATACAGAGTTATGGTGAAGCATGTATATTACAAGAAAGTGAGTGGGAGCTCTGTAGCATTTCTAATATTATATGTGAATGACATATTGCTGATTGGAAATGATATAGAATTTATGGATAGCATAAAAGGACATTTGAATAAGAATTTTCAATGAAAGACCCTAGTGGATCTACTTATATATTGGGCATCAAGATCTATAGGGATAGATCAAGACGTGTCGTGGAATTAACACAGCAGATGTCCTAGTGTAAGGACTTAGTCGCGAGGCCAATGCATCTATGCGGTAGCTTGAGAGGGGTTGGGCGGAATCGAGAGACGCAACACAAGACAAGGATTTAGACAGCTTCGGGCCCCGGGAAACATCATCCGGTAATAACCCTACATGCTGTTTGTGGCTAGGTCTCATTATGCTCATGAGGGAGTCGCCGGTAAGCCGGTTCTTTGTGTCTAGCCCTAGAGATTGTTTCCTGCTTGTCCCTCTTTGGGGAGCCCTGCCCCTCCTTATATAAGTTGAAGGGGCGGGTTACATGTGGAGTCCTATTAGGATTAGGACTAGTCTATCACAAGTGGAATCCTAGTCTGCCCCCTTAAGGGAAAACTCCTTATGCCTTTCCTCGTAAACCGGCCCACCATAACATGAGCCGGCCTTCTGGGCCTTGGGCCTAGTCTTCTATCTGACCCGCCGTCGGGGCCATCCGTAAGTCGCCGGCCTCGTGAGTCGTCAGACTAGTGAGCCGCCAGACTCGTGAGTCGCCAATCCTCCGGCGAGTTACCAATGAAAATGCCAAGCCCGGCCGGGTCATACTTCCGGCCGGGTCATACCGCGGGGTATATCCCCGACATTAGCCCCCAGTTTAATTTGGATTTATCCATGTTAAACTGATCCTGTAAAATAAACACAAGAACAAACTTGATAGGTTATGCTCCGGGTTAAATATTTTCCTGAACCGACACCTGATCATCCTTAAGTCCTTGTCATTTCCTCCTGGATGCATGCTCAAGATCTTATAGCAAATCTCTTTTAACAGATATTGCCAATGCAAAAAATCCAGGCACTTCTTCCAAAAAGATCTGGGTCAATAGGCCAGCTTCATAACCAATTTGCTGACATTGGTTTCTTGTAGAGAAATATTATCAGATAATCCATTTGAGTCGGCCTTTTATGCTGTGACTTGACAAAAATATTGGTCTTGAAATATTCAACTGATATTTAGCTGGCTTAAGGATGTAGATCTTGCCGATTTATTGCCAAAATTGTCGGGTTATAAATAAATGATGTCGGGTCATGACTGTTGCAGACACCCGGTTAATCTGGTCTACTCCAAACTGAAAATTTGAAGATTTTTCTCTCTTTTATCCATATTACCTGTAGCCCCCAAGCCTTGAGCAGAACAAAGTGATGGTTTAAGACTTGCTCCAATAAATGCTGCAACCTTGAAGAAATCCGGTTTATTCATCTCAATCATACAAACTGAATATTCCACACATGTAGCCCCCAAGTGTTGGGTTGTCATGCTTGCAGCAACCTGGGACTTGTAATTGCTTTATGCTCATGAAAATTTCAACCAGTGTAGCCCCCAAGGGCCGGGTCATTATGCAATAATGAGCAGGGACTTTGTAGATATAACCATGTAAATTTGAACAGCAATGTGTAGCCCCCAAGGGCCGGCTTAGTAAGATAATACTGAGCTGGGACTTTTGTATATAACTGATAATAACATCATATAATATAGTCTCCACCATGGGGCTTGAACCCACGTCCACAAGGTTAAGAGCTTTGTACTCCACCAACTGAATAGTGGACCGTTCAATATAATGGATTAATGCTTGTGTACCTTGAATTTTTGACAGGAGCAATTGGTAGCCCCCAAGGGCCAACTCATTTAGAATGTGATGAGTCGGGTCTTCAATAAGTTGAGCAAAAAATGACTTTGCATTAGCCCCCAAGTGCCATGGTGCATGCTGGCAGTGACATGGGACTTGCATATTTGATATAATCCTAATCTAAATAATATAGCCCCCAAGTGCCGGGTCGTAAGCCTGCAGCGACTCAGGGCTATTCCTTCCATTATAGAATAAATCATATCCATTGATAAAAATAATAGTCGTTGCACTAAAGCCACTTTGAAAACCTCAATCATAACACTGGTTATTGATAATCACAATAGAAATCCAGCCATGTTGGCTATTCGAGATTTGAATAATATAATCCGGTATAAAAACCTCAATCATTCAATATCATCATGAAAATCCAGCCAGTTTTGGCTATTAAAGATTTGAATACCTCATCGGTTGACAAGTAAATCCGGAGTTTAAATACCTGGCGGCTCTTGGCCGATGATGACTTAATGTGCATTCATTGTAACCCGGTGGCCTATAGCCCTTGAGAAAATCAATAATTGATAACCCTTTTGAGACACCAATTTCAGTGATGAGCTTGGACTGAAGCATTTATATAAGTCATAATTCTGCAAATCCTGCATATAGTTTAAACAACATATGCCCTGGTGACTTAACGTCAAGGGCCAGGGCGGGTAACCACCCAAATGTAGTCTTACCCTGTACACAAGTAGATCACAAGAACCCTTGGCGGTTTACCGCAGGGCGGGTCATAATACCTCACATATAACCACTGTAATATTGAATTTGTATTGCCGGTTTACATGACCTGTGCAGTAAGGGTGATAACCCAATCTTTAGAAGCCAATGCTTCCACATAGATGATGATTGTCATAAGCTGGCAACTTATAGTCAAAAGTCAAGCCGGGTTAAGCATAAAACACTTATATACATTTGAGATATAATCCAAAAAAAAAGGTCTCAAGTCAAACCCAAAATTGTTCGCAAAAAATACTTAAAAACTTAAGGCTTCTAATTCGTATACGATCAGAAAACCGTTCCAAAGGGGTTGAGCTAAGATTCGAATACGATCATATAACCCCCAGTGGCTTTGGCGTTGCCGATCAAGAGGGTACCGACAGCTATGTTCTCTTTGGTTCGAATACGACCTATGTTCGAACAGGAAGCCCCCAAATGGCCTTGAGAGTTGTTTAACGACGCTGATTCAAATACGATCCACGTTAGACCCAAACGAGGTTAAGCTATGATCCAGATACGATCAAGAAGCCCCCTAGTGAGTTTGGCAGTGTGCCGATCAAAAGGGTTTCGACAGCTATGTTCTCTTTGGTTCGAATACGACCTATGTTTGAACAGGAAGCCCCCAAGTGACCATATATTAGCATTACACCGATCAAGAGGGTACTGGCAGCTATGATCGATGAGCAGGAAGCCCCCAAGTGACCATAATAAGATAACCCGTAAGGCAGGATACCTATGTTTGAACCGTGCATCATGGTAGCAAGTTCTTTTTGGCAACCTTTAATTTTTCTTAGAACTCGAACTTGCGAGAGATTAATTCTTTTTGAACCAGAATTTTAAACCGGATTTGAAAGCTTCAAAACTTTGAGAGATAAATTTACCTTGAACCGGATTTGAGAGCTTCAAAGTTTTGTGGTAAATAAATTTCCCTTGAACCGGATTTTGAATCGGAATCCTCCTTTTTAAGCCGGAAATTTTCTGACGGCCTTTAAATATTTGCCAATAAGGCAGTAGCCTCCGGGGCGGGTTATTTTTCCCTCCAATGATCCGGAGTTCTTGAATCTGCTTTAAATTGGCAATAATTTACTGAGTCATGTCATCGTAGCCCCCGAGTCTCAAGGCGACTCAAGGAGTTGTCTTGACATTCTCCATATTTGACTGTGCTATAAACCGGTATGAGTCAGTCAACAGCTCAGTGATATAACCTGTCCTGATATGTCAGGCAGTAATTATCCACCGCGGAGTTGATCACCATGGTGAAGTTGAAATCAATCATAGACGAGCCGGCCGCAAGAATAGACAGATGAGTCGGCCGGGGCATTGTAAGCCAGCGCGGACGGGCAAGTTGTCCTCCTCGTTGTAAGCCGGCGCGGATGCGTGAACCGGCCACAAGAGCGGACGTGCGAGTCGTACGTGGCATTGTAAGCCGGTGCGGTCACGAGAGATAGCCACAATGTTGGAAACGGCCCGGACCCGGGTGAGACAAACATGAACGCAGACGATGAGTCAGTTACACGTGCGGATGTAACGGGGACGGCGACTTGTACAAATAATGCTGACGTGCACCCTTTATGCGATACCTTTGTAAGAAATAGTGGTCCTGATATATTTTGTCGAGTGGACACGGACGCTGGCATTAGATAATGTTGGTCAGCGTCAGATGACCGCCTAGAGCGTAGGCCTGATAAAACAGTAGCACCTATGTGGCCTTATCCCTTTTTTTATCCCCACACTATGGATTTGTAGGACATATAACACTCCATGCTCGTGAGGTACTGCTGCATGTAGCTGCGAATCAAGCGATCAGCCGTGAATCAACTGAGCAACTGGGCCTAACCATTACGCACAGCGGTTGACCAGTGACTGTTGTATTTCTGTTAGTAGACACCAAGCTTGAAGCAGATCGATGGCGCGTTAGTGTTGAGAAGCAACTCTTTGAAATACTCATGTTAATATGGGCTTGGCAAAGGGCAGCTGATATAACATTTGGATCACCGAACACCTCAGAAGTTGAAACGAATCCGCTGCTGTGGATGCGATTGCCTCATATGCAGTTTTCTTTTGATCAAAAAACAGGGCTTGTAGCAAGTCGGCAGCGACTCACGGCGGATCGAGGCCGGCTCTATGCGAGAGCGACAACGAGAGTGCTCCGGCGGGTCGTTGAAGTGTGTCCGCCATAACGAAGAGGTTTGTCGAGGGGACCGGTGAAGTCGCGGGGCGGAGCTGAGTCAGCCGGTCGGTGTGGGGCGGCGAGAGCCGGCGTTTACGCAGACCAGGCTCACACTATAGCCAGCAGGCTACACCATCTTTTGTTCTCAGACCTAACAGATTGCCTTTCCCTGATGCCTGAAATTTAACAACAGTTTCTGCTGCATCTTGGTTCTCATACTTGTGGCCTTCACCATCCTTGTTCAACACATTATTTACTCGGTTCACTTCAACCTCAAGTTGTTGTCGTAGCTGCTCAAGCTAGAGAACGTGAAGTACTTTCTGATCTTTTGTGGTGAGTCAAAGTTATTCCACCCTTGGCTGGTTATCACCCGTCCTTTTTCTGTATTTCTTCAGAACCGGAGTTGACTTGGCCATGGCGGCTCGTAGCTACTGCAATGCAGCAGTAGGGACCTGGCGATGGTGATGCGGCTTGTAGCTACTGCCGTACAGCAGTAGGGACCTAGCGGTGGCAATTTTTACGCGGCCAGTGAGGCGGCTGCGGCAGAATGGCATCGGGCGGAGTGGCGCGGTGCAGCTCAGGAGGAACGAGGCGGGAGGCGACTCGCGGAGGCCGGCCGGAGTGGAGCGGCGGACGGCCAGGGCTCATGCCTGCGGCCAGAGCCGGCCGAGGCCAAGGCCTCACGGGCGAGCGGACGCTCGGTCGTTGAACCAGCGAGCGGAGGACGGCTCGGTTGCGTGCTGTCTTGCGGCTGATTCGGAGCAGAAGAAGGTGGCGGCGGCGGCTCAAATTCAGGGTGAAACGAGGCGGCGCCGGCAATCCACTGCGACGGGGCAACTCATACAGGCGGCCTTGCGGCAGAAGCGCTTGGCTCGGCAACGGCCGATCAGTTGGAGGCGCGAACCGGCAGCGATGGAGGCGCAGCGGGTCAACGAGGCGGATGGCAGGAGGATTCCGAGCATGTGGACCGGCCGTGTTCGGGTCGTGGCCTTTCACCCCCTTTGTTTTGACATCTGAATCGAATCCCGCTTGGAGCAGCACCAGCGATCGTCCAGGTCGCCCAGTCACGTGTGTCCTGAATCCTCCATACATGATTTGATCTCACGGTTTTTCTCATGGACTTGTCCCACGGATTCGCTTTTGCCCGGCAAGATACTTTTGGTAAACGTGCCACCTTTGGTACTTCATCTGTGGCTACGCAAAAAAAAAATCTCGGACTCGGTGGATCGCCAAGGTTCGTGCAGCGGCGGCAAAAAATGCAACCCTAAATTTCCCTTTATCTCAAATCTCATACGGGTCGTAGATGTGACTGTTTGCAAAAGAAACAATGTAAATCCTTTCGCCGATGACTCTTCTTCATCCATAAAATTGCCAAAGTTCTCGATCCATCGGAGAGATCCCTCCAAGAACTCAACACCTCCGTGCGCCAGCCCCACGGTGGGTGCCAACTGTCGTGGAATTAACACGGCAGATGTCCTAATGTAAGGACTTAGTCGCGAGGCCAACGCATCTATGCGGTAGGTTGAGAGGGGTTGGGCGGAATCGAGAGACGCAACACAAGAAAAGGATTTAGACAGCTTCGGGCCCCGGGAAACATCATCCGATAATAACCCTACATGATGTTTGTGGCTAGGTCTCATTATGCTCATGAGGGAGTCGCCGGTAAGCCGGCTCTTTGTGTCTAGCCCTAGAGATTGTTTCTTGCTTGTCCCTCTTTGGGGAGCCCTGCCCCTCCTTATATAAGTTGAAGGGGCGGGTTACATGTGGAGTCCTATTAGGATTAGGACTAGTCTATTACAAGTGGAATCCTAGTCTGCCCCCTTAAGGGAAAACTCCTTATGCCTTTCCTCGTAAACCGGCCCACCATAACATGAGCCGGCCTTCTGGGCCTTGGGCCTAGTCTTCTATCTGACCCGCTGTCGGGGCCATCTGTAAGTCGCCAGGCTCGTGAGTCGTCAGACTAGTGAGCCGCCAGACTCGTGAGTCGCCAATCCTCCGGTGAGTTACCAATGAAAATGCCAAGCCCGACAGGGTCATACTTCCGGCCGGGTCATACCGCGGGGTATATCCCCGACAAGACGCTTAATAGGACTTTTCACAAAGCACATACCTTGACAAAGTTTTGAAGAAGTTCAAGATGGACCAGTCAAAGAAAGGGTTCTTGCCTGTGTTGCAAGGTGTGAAATTGAGTAAGACTCAAAGCCCGACCACGGTAGAAGATAGAAAGAGAATGAAAGTCATTCCCTATGCCTCAGCCATAGGTTCTATAATGTATGCCAGGCTGTACCGGACCTAATGTGTGCCTTGCCATAGGTTTGACAGGGAGATACAACAGTGATCCAGGAGTGTATCACTAGATAGCGGTCAAAATTATCCATAGGTACCTAAAGAGGACTAAGGAAATTATGTTTCTCGGTTCAGAGGTGATAAAGAGTTCGTCGTAAAGGGTTATGTCGATGCAAACTTTGACACTGATCCGGATGACTCCGAGTCTCAATCCGGATACATATTGAACGTGGGAGAAATTATCTAGAGTAGCTCTATGCAGAGCATTGTAGACATAGATATTTGCAAAGTACACACAGGTCTGAATGTTGCAGACTTGTTGACTAAAAACCTCTCTCACAAGCAAAACATGATCACACCTTAGAACTCTTTGGGTGTTAATCACATGGCGATGTGAACTAGATTATTGACTCTAGTGCAAGTGGGAGACTGATGGAAATATGCCCTAGGGGCAATAAGAAATATGGTTATTATTATATTTCCTTAATCATGATAAAGGTTTACTATTCATGCTAGATTTGTATTGACCGGAAACTTAAATACATGTGTGGATACATAAACAAATACCGTGTCCTTAGTGAGCCTCTACTAGACTAGCTCGTTGACCAAAGATGGTTAAGATTTCCTAATCATAGACATGAGTTGTCATTTGATAACGGGATCACATCATTAGGAGAATGATGTTATGGACAAGAGCCAACCATTAGCATAGCATATGACCGTTTAGTTTATTGCTACTGCTTTCTTGATGTTAAGTACATGTTTCTTTGACCATAAGATCATGCAACTCCTGGACACTGGAGGAATGCCTTGTGTACCATCAAACATCACAACATAAGTGGGTGATCATAAAGGTGCTCTACAGGTATCTCCAAAGGTGTCTGTTGAGTTGGCATGGATCGAGACTGGGATTTGTGATAACCCGCAAGTATACGGGATAGTTGTAGCCTCTTTCGATAAGTAAGAGTGTCGAACCCAACGAGGATCTAAAGGTAGAACAAATACTCTCTCAAGTCCTATCGACCACTGATACGAATCTACACACGCTTGACGTTTGCTTTACCTAGAACAAGTATGAAACTAGAGGTACTTTGTAGGTGTGATAGGATAGGTTTGCAAGATAATAAAGAACACGTAAATAAAAAGTAGGGGCTGTTTAGATAAAGATGCAATAAAGTAAATATAGTGAGTGTGGAAAAATGGTGGTAGGAGTTGTGGAATTGTCCCTAAGCAATTGACTACTTTACTAGACCGATATCAAGTTTTATGTGGGAGAGGCCACTGCTAGCATGTCATCCCTGACTTGGAAATCTATGCACTTATGATTGGAACTATTAGCAAGCATCCGCAACTACTAACGTTCATTAAGGTAAAACCCAACCATAGCATTAAGATATATTGGTCCCCCTTCAATCCCGTATGCATCAATTTCTATGCTAGGTTGAAGCTTCTGTCACTCTAGCCCTCCAATACATAGTCCTATCAACATAAAACTAACCCTATGGTGTGATCCACGCGCGCGCTCATATGATGGGCACCAAAGTACAGCAACATAACCACAAGCAAATTAAATCAATCATAGCAATTCATCAACCAACAATAGGACAACGAAAATCTACTCAGACATCATAGGATGGCAACACATCATTGGATAATAATATGAAGCATAAAGCACCATGTTCAAGTAGAGGGTACAACAGGTTGCGGGAGAGTGGACCGCTATAGATAGAGGAGGGAAGGTGATGGAGATGTTGGTGAAGATGGCAGAGGTGTTGGTGTAGATCGCGGTGATGATGATGGCCCTCGGCAGCGTTCCGGCGCCACCGAAAGCAAGGGGGAGAGCCCCCCTTCTTCTTCTTCTTTCTTGACCTTGTCCCTAGATGGGAGAAGGGTTTCCCCTCTGGTCCTTGGCTCCCATGTCTTGGGAGGGGCGAGAGCCCCTCCGAGATTGGATCTATCTCTCTGTTTCTGCGTTCCCTGATCCTTCCCCTTCACTGTTTCTTTTATATCTGGAGATCCGTAACTCCGATTGGGGTGAATCTTTCGCCCAGATTTTTCTCGTAAAATTAGCTTTCTTGTAGCAAAAGAAGAGTGTGAACCGCCTTACGGGTGGCCCAGGAGAGTGCCAGGCGCGTCCAGGGGGGAGGGCGCGCCCCCTATCTCCTGGCCACCTCGGGCACCGTTTCGCGTTGATTCTTCCTCCGGAAAATCCCAAATATTCCAAAATAATTCTCCGTCCGTTTTTATCCCGTTTGGATTCTGTTTGATATTGGGTTTCTGCGAAACATAAAACATGCGACAAACAGGAACTGGCACTGGGCACTGGATCAATATGTTAGTCCCAAAAATAGTATAAAAAGTTGCCAAAAGTATATGAAAGTTGAATAATATTGGCATGGAACAATCAAAAATTATAGATACGACGGAGACGTATCAGCATCCCCAAGCTTAATTCCTGCTCGTCCTCGAGTAGGTAAATGATAAAAAAATAATTTTTGATGTGGAATGCTACCTAGCATAATCTTGATCATATGTCTAATCATGGCATGAATATTAAGACACGAGTGATTCAAGGCAATAGTCTATCATTTGACATGAAAACAATAATATTTAGGGCATCCCAACAAACAATCATGACTATCAAAATATCAATGCTTCAGAACGTTATCCCTACAAAATCATATAGTCTGGTATGCTCCCTTTTCTTAACACAAGGTACCCCTCATGCCTATCCCAGTGTCAGCCAAGCAATTGTTTCATACTTTAGTATTCTCAAACTTTTTCAACCTTCACGCAATACATGAGCGTGAGCCATGGATATAGCACTATGGGTGGAATAGAATATGATGGTGGGGGTTATGTAGAGAAGACAAAAAGGGAGAAAGTCTCACATCGACACGGCTAATCAATGGGATATGGAGATGCCCATCAATTGATGTCAATGCGAGGAGTAGGGATTTCCATGCAACAGATGCACTAAGAGCTATAAGTGTATGAAAGCTCAAACTGAAAACTAAGTGGGTGTGCATCCAACTTGCTTGCTCATGAATACCTAGGGCATTTGAGGAAGCCCATCGTTGGAATATACAAGCAAGTTCTATAATGAAAAATTCCCACTAGTATATGAAAGTGACAACATAAGAGACTCTCTATATGAAGAACATGGTGCTACTTTGAAGCACAAGTGTAGTAAAAGGATAGTAACATTGCCCCTTTTCTTTTCTTCTTCTTTTTATTTTTTCTTTTTCTTTTTTTTGGTGGGCTTCTTTGGCCCCCCTTTTTTATTTAGGCTTCTTTGGCCTTTCTTTTTTTTCCTTTTTTTTCTTTTTTTTCATGGGGCAATGCTCTATAATGATGATCCTCACACTTATATTTACTTACAACTCAATATTACAACTCGATACTGGAACAAAGATATGACTCTATATGAATGCTTCCGGCGGTGTACCGGGATGTGCAATGATCTAGCGTAGCAATGACATCAAATGGACAAGCCATGAAAACATCATGCTAGCTATCTTACGATCATGCAAAGCAATATGACAATGAATGCTCAAGTCATGAATATGATGATGATGGAAGTTGCATGGCAATATATCTCGGAATGGCTATGAAAATGCCATGATAGGTAGGTATGGTGGCTATTTTGAGGAAGATATAAGGAGGTTTATGTGTGATAGAGTGTATCATATCACAGGGTTTGGATGCACCGGCGAAGTTTGCACCTACTCTCGAGGTGATAAAGGGCAATGCACGGTACCGAAGAGGCTAGCAATGATGGAAAGGTAAAAGTGTGTATAATCCATGGACTCAACATTAGTCATAAAGAACTCACATACTTATTGCAAAAATTTAAAAGCCCTTGAAAGAAAGTACTACACGCATACTCCTAGGGGGGAGGTTGGTAGGAGTTAACCATCGCGCGCCCCCGACCTTCACGCAAAGATAAACAATCAAAATACAATGCGCGCCAATTTGGTTACATAGTTAGTAGACCATACGTGCATGCTTCGGGAATCACGAACCTTAACACCAACATCCTTACTAAACACAACCATCTACTAGTACCTCCCACATATTATCACCTCTATATCGCAAAACTATTGCAAGGAATCAAACATATCATATTCACTGATCCACAAGTTTATGTAGGATTTTATGACTAACCATGTGATTGACTAATTCCTGTCATCTCTCTAAATTGATATAAGTGAATCAAGAGAGCATTCTACAAATGGCGGTTTTCTATGTGAAGAGAAACAGGCAATCCAAACTTCAAATGATATAAGTGAAGCACATGAAGCATTCTATAAAGCCATACTCAAAATATTTAAGTGAAGTGCAATGAGCATTCTATAAATCAACCAAGGACTATCTCATACCAGCATGGTGCATAAAAGAAAAGTGAAAACTAAATGCAAAAGATGCTCCAAGATTCGCACATATCGCATAAACAAAACAAATCCGAAAACATACCGATACTTATTGAAGAAAGAGGGGACGCCTTCCGGGGCATCCCCAAGTTTAGATGCTTGAGTCTCCTTGAATATTTACTTGGGGTGCCTCGGGCATCCCCAAGCTTGAGCTCTTTCCTCTCTTCCTTTTCCTCATATCGAGACCTCCTCGATTAGACACTTCATCCACACAAAACTTTAACAGAAAACTCGGTAAGATCCGTTGGTATAATAAAACAAATCACTACTCAAAGTACTGTATCAAACCAATTCATATTTTGTTTTTGCATTGTGTCTAATTTAATATAACTTTTTCATGGCTTAATCCACTGATATAAATTGATAGATTCATCAAAACAAGCAAACTATGCATCAAAAACAGAATCTGTCAAAAACAGAACAGTCTGTAGCAATCTGAACATTCACGACACTTATGGTACCTCAAAAATTCTACCAAAATTAGGAAAAATAAACAAGTTGTACAGAAAGACAGGGCAAGAATAATCAGAACCGTTTGACTTTCCAGTTAAAAATGTAAAATCGCGCACTACAGCCAAAGTTTCTGTCCTGCACTGTACAAACCAACAAGCATTGTAAACATCCTAAAGGCAAACCTTGGCACATTATTTTTATAATACAATGGAATTGTATAAGGGGATAATTATTTTTTTTGAAAAGTTTCTGTAATAAAGATTCACAAAGTTTCCGTGAGCATGAACAAAGTTCAAGGAGCTCTTCCACTTCAACAATGCTTGTCTTTCTCACTTTCACTTTCCTTTTTGAAAAGTTTTCGGTTCCCCTCTTTATTTTTTTGTTTTTAGACCATATAAAACCACTCAACAGAAATAAATGACTCTCCAAAACTTCCGGGTTGTCTCCCTGGCAGCGCTTTCTTTAAAGCCATTAAGCTAGGCATATAGTGCTCAAGTAATGAATCCGCCCAGATCCCAAGGTATATCAAAGCCAATTTTAATTAACAATGATTTGTAATTTAGTAGTGAGCACAAAGTAACATATATCAAGCAATAACAAAGTATAACTCTCTTCCTATGCATCGGCATGTCATAAAAGAACAATTCATGCACACCAAGTAAAGGCCAATGCATAGTATAAGCAGTTTCTTGCAATTCTATCGTGTTGGAAACATAGAGAGGTGGAGACATAGTTCCTCTCTCATAATAATAGCAAGTAGGAGCAGCAAGCACATTCATATTATATCTATCAAAATCATCATGTGTAGTAGTAAAATGCAACCCATCAATATAATCCTTAGTAAGCACAAACTTCTCCGATATAGTGTAGTTTGGAGAATTCAAAAAGATAATAGGACTATCATGCATGGGTGCAATAGCAAAAATTTCATGTTTAACATAAGGAATTATAGCAAGTTCATCTCCATAAGCATCATTCATATTGGCATCTTGGCTACAAGCATAGCAAGCATCATCAAAAAGGGATATTTCAATAGAATCAACAGGATCATAACAATCATCATAGCAATCATCCTTCAGTAAGCACGAAGGGGAATTAAACAATGTATGAGTTGAAGAGTTACTCTCATTAGAAGGTGGGTACGGGTACCTAATCCGGTCTTCCTCCTTTTGTTCTTCGCTCACCTCGCCATCTTTCTCATCTAATGAGCTCACAGTTTCATCAATTTCTTCTTCCATAGCTTCCTGCAAAATATTAGTCTCTTCTTGGATAGCGGAGACTTTCTCAATAAATGCATTAATATTGTAATTGTATTCATAATTGTCATAGCAATATTTCAATATAGCAAAATTTTCAGGCCTATAAACATCAACATCTAAAGCTTCATACTTTTCAAGCAAAGATTCAATTTCATAAGAAGCCTTAAAAGCAACAAATTCTTCAATTCGTTCAACATCATAGTAATCATATATACCATTAGCATAAGAAGCTAAGGTTTCATTATCATTAAATTTGCATGAAAAGGGAAGGTGTGGAGCCTTCATCCTAGAGCAACAAGTAATATCATATCTCAAGCATAGATCCCGAGCATACCAACGCAACATATTAATTTGATCCCATAATAGTTTCCCTTTTTGTGTCAAGCAATAATTCCCAAAGTATTCATCTTGATCCAACGTTACTCCCATTATAAAGTTGAATAGGGTTTTCTCAGGATTATCAAAGTAGTACATAACATTTTTCACATGATGATCGTCGAGGGTTTTAGGAGGTTCCCCATCTCCATGAGTAGCAAGTACACCTAATTTTTTTGGTATTTCGTGTTCCATATCCATAACTAAAGATAGAAAACAACTTAGAACAGCAAATAAAAATTACTTAGTGATAAAGCAAACAAGCACAGACGAGAATGTTCACCCCACGCTATGACTCCCTGGCAACGCGCCAGAAAAAGGTCTTGATAACCCGCAAATATACGGGATAGTTGTAGCCTCTTTCGATAAGTAAGAGTGTCGAACCCAATGAGGAGCTAAAGTTAGAACAAATACTCTCTCAAGTCCTATCGGACACTGTGTGCACGCTTAACGTTCGCTTTACCTAGAACAAGTATGAAACTAGAGGTACTTTGTAGGTGTGATAGGATAGGTTTGCAAGATAATAAAGAACACATAAATAAAAAGTAGGGGCTATTTAGATAAAGATGCAATAAAGTAAATATAGCGAGTGTGGAAAAGTGGTGGTAGGAGCTGTGGAATTCTCCCTAAGCAATTGACTATTTTACTAGACCGATAGCAAGTTTTATGTGGGAGAGGCCACTGCTAGCATGTCATCCCTGACTTGGAACTCTATGCACTTATGATTGGAACTATTAGCAAGCATCCGCAACTACTAACGTTCATTAAGGTAAAACCAAACCATAGCATTAAGATATATTGGTCCCCCTTCAATCCTGTATGCATCAATTTCTATGCTAGATTGAAGCTTTTGTCACTCTAGCTCTCCAATACATAGTCCTATCAACATACAACTAACCCTATGGTGTGATCCACGCGTGCGCTCATATGATGGGAACCAAAGGACAGCAACATAACCACAAGCAAATTAAATCAATCATAGCAATTCATCAACCACCAATAGGACAACGAAAATCTACTCAGACATCATAGGATAGCAACACATCATTGGATAATAACATGAAGCATAAAGCACCATGTTCAAGTAGAGGGTACAGCGGGTTGCGGGAGAGTGGACCTCTGTAGATAGAGGGGGGAAGGTGATGGAGATGTTAGTGAAGATGGCGGAGGTGTTGGAGTAGATCGCGGTGATGATGATGCCCCCCCGGTGGCGTTCCGGCGCCACCAGAAGCAAGGGGGAGAAAGCCCCCCTTCTTCTTCTTCTTCTTCCTTGACCTTCTCCCTAGATGGGAGAAGGGTTTCCCCTCTGGTCCTTGGCTCCCATGGCTTGGGAGGGGCGAGAGCCCCTCCGAGATTGGATCTATCCCTCTGTTTCTGCGTTCCCTGATCCTTCCCCTTCACTGTTTCTTTTATATCTGGAGATCCGTAACTCCGATTGGGGTGATTCTTTCGCCCAGATTTATCTCGTAAAATTAGCTTTCTTGCGGCAAAAGAAGAGCGTCAACCGCCTTACGGGTGGCCCAGGAGAGTGCCAGGCGCGCCCGGGGGGGAGGGCACGCCCCCTATCTCCTGGCCACCTCGGGCACCGTTTTGCATTGATTCTTCCTCCGGAAAATCCCAAATATTCCAAAATAGTTCTCCGTCCATTTTTATCCCGTTTCGATTCCGTTTGATATTGGGTTTCTGCGAAACATAAAACATGCAACAAACAGGAATTGGCACTGGGCACTGGATCAATATGTTAGTCCCAAAAATAGTATAAAAAGTTGCCAAAAGTATATGAAAGTTGAATAATATTGGCATGGATCAATCAAAAATTATAGATACGACGGAGAAGTATCAATTTGTCACTCCATGTGACAAAGAGGTATCTCTGGGCCCTCTCGGTAATACAGCATGACAAGAAGCTTGCAAGCAAAGTGACTAAGGGTTTAGTTATATGATGATGTATTACGGTACGAGTAAAGAGACTTGCCGGTAACGAGATTGAATTAGGTATGGAGATACCGACGATCAAATCTCGGGCAAGTAACATACGGATGGACAAAGGGAACTATGTATGTTGTCATAAAGGTTTGACCGATAAAGATCTTGATGGAATATGTAGGAACCAATATGGGCATCCAGGTCCCACTATTGGTTATTGATCGGAGAAGCATCTCGGTCTCTACACCATTCTCAAACCCGTAGGATCTGCACGCTTAACGTTCGTTGAAAATATAATATTATATGAGTTATGTATGTTGGTGACCGAATGTTGTGGGAGTCCCGGATAAGATCACAGATATGACGAGTAGCTCTGGAATAGTCAAGAGGTAAAGATTGATATATGGGATAATAGTGGTTGGTCTCCAGAGGGGTTCCAAATTCACCGGAAGGAGTTTCAGATGTTTGCCGTAATGTTCGGGTATGAGAACACTTTATTTGGGCCAAGGGGTAAAGCCCACGAGGCTTTAGGATGGTGCAAAAAGGAGTTTTGCAAAGGCCAGGGGCCAGACACTGGGGTTCCCAGCTTCTGGGGCTAGACGCCAAGGACGCTGGAGTCTGGTCCTGGACTCCGAGAAGTACTCTTGCCTTTCGTGCTAAACCGACTTTGTGGAGGCTCTTTCTCCAAGAAACGACACCATGGCTCAACATATAAACAGAGAGGTAGGGATAGCACCCAGAACAGATCAAGATTCAGCAAGCTGTGTGCCGACAACCCCGTCCCCTCTAGTTTATCCTCCTTCTAGTTTCCGTTGTGCTTGGCGAAGCCCTGCGGAGATTATTATTCACCACCACTATCAACACGCCGTCATGCTGTTGGAACTCATCTACTACTTCTCCCTTGTTACCGGATCAAGAAGGCGAGGACGTAATCGAGTTGAACGTGGAGGTGTCGTACGTTCGGTACTTGATCGGGACGGATTGTGAAGGTGTATGACTACATCGACCGCATTGATAAATGCTTCCGCTTAGCAATATTCAAGGGTATGAAGATGCACTCCCCCTCTCATAGCTATTCATCTCCATGGATAGATCTTGCATGTGCATAGAATTTTTTTTGTTTTCCATGCAACGTTCCCCAACAGATTTATCCTGAAGTTCGCACCCTTGCGGGTGCTAATCTCCGTTTGGAGCGGTGTGGAGGCACAATGCTCCCCAAGAAGCCACTAGGGCCACCATAATCTCCTCCTGCCCTCGCACAATGCAAGATGCCATGATTCCACTAAGGGAACCTTGAGGGCGGTTGTCGATGTCAAAACCGGCAGATCTCGGGTAGGGGGGCCCAAGCTGTATGTCTGAGGATCGATGGTAACAATGATCAAAGGGACACAATGTTTACCCAGGTTAGGTCCCTCTTAATGGAGGTAAAACCCTACCCCTTCTTGATTATATTTTATGGGTATGGAGGTTACAAGAGTTGATCTACCTCGAGATCGTAATGGAAAAATCCTAACTTGGCTAGCGTATCAATGTTATGCTCCTACCTCCGGTCTAAACACTCCAGTTTATATAGATACCAGAGGGGCCTAGGGTTGTACAAAGTCGATTCAACGGGAATGAAATAGTATATCCGGACACCTAAACTTGTTGTTCACGCACATGGGAGTCCCAACCGGACACGGGAGGTGGTCTTGTTCCTTTTATCTTGACAGCCCATTAGTCCGGCCCACATCGAATAGAGCGGACGCCCGAGGACCCCTTAGTCCAGGACTCCCTCGGTAGCCCCTGAACCCGTCTTCAATGACGATGTGTTCGGCGCACAGGTTGTCTTCGGCATTGCAAGGCGGGTTCCTCTCCTTGAATAATATACATCAACCTTCCCTCACAAAAGAACTTCATATGGCTTTGCATAATTAACACAAGCCTTAGCCGCAAAGGCAGGACATATAAAAAATAGAAATAATGTCTTTACTGACAACTTTTTTTTGGTGAAGCATCAGACTTGACCCTTCAGTGTTTTAGACCATTTTCACACTCCTCGTTTCGTGTTTCAAGGTCGAGCCCCCTTGGCCCGTCTTGTCAAAATAGAGATCGTGCCCACTTATTACGGGATTTCTCATCAATGAGATTTGGGTAACCCAACCGATTACGGCGCATGCTCATGCTGTCTACTATGCAACTTTATTCTTGTAGACACGTGTTGGGCCTCCAAGCACAGAGTTTTGTAGGACAGTAGCAATTTCCCCTCAAGTGGATGGCCTAAGGTTTATCAATCCGTGAGAGGTGTAGGATGAAGATGGTCTCTCTCAAACGACCCTGCAACCAAATACAAGAAATCTCTTGTGTCCCCAACACACCCAATATACTGGCAAATTATATAGGTGCACTAGTTCAGCAAAGAGATGGTGATAAGATTGTAATATGGATGCTAGAAATATATTTTTATAATCTGAATAAATAAAAACATCAAGGTAGCAAATAGTAAACAGAAACAAAAACGGTGTTGCAATGCTTAAAAATGAGGCCTAGGGTCTGTACTTTCGCTAGTGCAACCTCTCAACAATGCTAAGATAGTTGGATCATATGATTATCCCTCAAAGTGCAATAAAGAATCACTCCCGAGTTCCTATTAGTGTAGAACGAAAGATAGGAATTGTTTGTAGGTCATGAAACCACCTCAAAGCTATTCTTTCCGTTTGATCTATTCAAGAGTTCATACTAAAATAACACAAAGCTATTTTTTCCGTTCGATCTATCCTAGAGTTCGTACTAGAATAACACCAAAGCAAATTCATATTCATAATACTCAATCCACACAGAGAACTATAAAGAGACCCCAAAGTTTCCGTGAGAGAAAAACGTGCATCAACCCCTATGCATAGATTACCCCAATATCACCGCGGGAATCCATGAGTTGAATGCCATAACACATATCAAGTGAATCAATAAGATACCTCATTGTCATCTCAAGTATTCATATTGCAAGACATATATCATGTGTTCTCATCTCTGAATATTCAATCCGACAAGACAAAACTTTGAAGGGGAAATATGCAATTCATCATAACAAGAGTATAGAGGGGAGAAACATCATATGATCCGACTATATTAAGAAAGCCCATGATATACATCACGAGAGAGAGAGAGAGATATCAAACACATAGCTACTAGTACAAACCGTCAGCCCCGAGGGTGGACTACTCCCTCCTCATCGTGGTGGCTGCCAGGATGATGAATATGGCCGCTGGTGATGAGTCCCCCTCCAGAAGGGTGCCGGAACGGGGTCTAGATTAGATCTCGTGGATACAGAGGCCTTGCGATGGCGGAACTTCTGATCTAGGGCTACCCCAAAGGGTTTCAAAATATTTGGGAATTTATAGTGCAAAGAGAGGGTGCGGGAGGCCACCGAGGTGGGCACAACCCACCTGGGCGCGCCAGGGGGCCCTGGCGTGCCCTTGTGGGTTGTGCCCTCCTCGGGGCACCCTCCTAGGTGCAGCTCAGGCCCATTGGGTTCCTTCTGTTCCGGTAAAAATCTCCAAAAAGTTATGTGGTGTTTGGACTCCGTTTGATATTGATTTTCTATGATGTAAAAAACAAGCAAAAATTAGCAACTGGCACTGGGCACTGGGTCAATAGGTTAGTCCCAAAAAATGATATAAAGTTGCTATAAAATGATTGTAAAACATCCAAGAATGATAATATAATGGCATGAATACTTCATAAATTATAGATACGTTGGAGACATATCAGCATCCCGAAGCTTAATTCCTAGTCGTCCTTGAGTAGGTAAATGATAAAAGAAATAATTTATGAAGTGCGAATGCTAGCAAAGTGCATTAGTTTGATCAATGATAATTTCAATCACTTTTCCCAGCATCATAACAACACTTCTTTCTTATAAAACTTCTCATGTTATAGTAGCAACCAATTCACATGTTAAGGTCTAAACAATGAATTCTCCTGAAACTCAACAACCTATGTTCTTAGTCACCAAGCAATTGCAATTCAACTTATTCAACATCTAAGTAAGAGCTCCACATACTCAACGATCTTATAGCCTTCTATGATTACTAACACTCACCGCATACACATGAGCAAAATGTTTCAACCGGACACATAGAAACATAGGGCTTATAATTTTGCCTCCCTACGTATTCACCTCAAGGGTGATGTCAACAGTAATAACTCTCGCTACCCATATTCAACTGGACATATGTGCCTAGATCTTTCCTCGCCACATGATGCTTGCCATAGGAGAAAAATAAAAAGGAATAGGGAGAAAAAACTTTGACTCTTTGCATAAAAGTAAATACTAAAAAGTGAAAGATAGGCCCTTCGCAGAGGGAAGCAGAGGTTGCCATGAGCTTATTTGTTCGTATGCTCAAACCCTTAGTGCAAAAGAACGTCACGTTATATTGCCCCTTGTGATAGCAACCTTTATTATGCAATCTGTCGCTTTATTCTTTGCCATCACAAGTACATACAACGCTCAGTTCCTCTTACACTAAATGATCTAACACTTTTAGAAGCAATTTTTATTGCCTTATTGCACCGATGACAACTTACTTGAAGGATCTTACTCAATCCTTAGGTAGGTATGATGAACTCTTGAAAATAAGATTTGGGTTTAAGGGTTTTTGTATGCACAAGTAGTATCTCTACTTCGTGCGGAATTTTTGGCTAGCAAAGATAGGGGGCAAGCACCACATGTTAAAGGATCTATGACAATATAACTTCTAGGTGAATATGCACAAACATAAATCATTACATTGTCTTCCTTGTCCAACGTCAACCATTTTGGCATATAATATTTTGATGGGGGCTCACAATCACAAAAGATTTCCAATATAGTATATTTGCATGTGAAAATTCTCTTCCTTATACTAATTATTCGTGAATTACTTGTATGGCCAAAATTGTGATTGTCAAGCTTCAAAAGCTTTCACTTCCTAAACCCAATGTGAAGCTACCACTAGGCATGATATGATTTCAACTTCATAACATTCAATTTATTCAACAATTTACTCATAGGATATAGGTGAAGCACGAGAGTAAATGACAAGCTACTCCAAAAAGATATAAGTGAAGATCAAGTGAGTAGTTATGGAAATGGATAGCTATTTGAGGACTCTCTTTTATGTAAAACTTTCAGATATAAGTATTTTATTAAAACAGCAAGAAAAAAAATAAAATGACATTCCAAGAATATCACACATTATGTGAAGAAGCAAAAACTTAGGCTCAACCGATACTAACCGATAATTGTTGAAGAAGAAAGGTGGGATGCCTATCAGGACATCCCCAAGCTTAGATGCTTGAGACTTATTGAAATATTAGCTTGGGATGCCTTGAGCATCCCCAAGCTTGAGCTTTTGTGTCTCCTTAATTCCTCTTATATCACGGTTTCCCTAAATCTCAAAAACTTCATCCACACAAAACTCAACAAGAACTCGTGAGATAAGTTAGTATAAATCAGTGCAAAACCTTATCATTCTCTACTGTAGCAAATCAGTAAAATTATTATTCAACATTGCATAATAAATTCCTATGCATATTTAATACTCCTATCCTCAAATAGAATCATTAAGCAAGAAACAATGCAAACATAACAGCAATCTGCCAAAACAGTACAGTTTGTAAAGAATGCAAGATTCATCATACTTCCCTAACCCCAAAATTATGAGAAACATACTACACTATAGTAAATTTATCATATCTTATTTTAAAAAAGTTTCAACAATTAATCATATTCTGACTTTTCTAGGGAATTTTTGCAACATCGATAAACTTTCTTTTTCAAACAGCAACAAGTATACTTGCAAAATAAGCATGGCAAAGGCTATCATTACCACTTTTATTGAAATAAAAGATGAAAAACATTATAAATAACATAAAGAAAGTCCTATCTAAATAAATTGAAGCTCCAAGCAAAACACATATCATGTGACGAGTGAAAACGTAGCTCCAAGTGAGGTTACCAATAATGTTGGAGACGAAAGAGGGGATGCCATCTGGGGCATCCCCAAGCTTAGTTGCTTGGATATTCCTTGAATATTACCTTGGGGGTGCATTGGGAATCCCCAAGCTTAGGATCTTGTCACTCATTGTTCTCCTCATATCGACATCTCATCCAAAACTTGAAACTTCAATTACACAAAACTTAATGGAACTTCTTGAGATAGGTTAGTATGATAAAGAGCAAACCATTTCACTTTGGTACTGTCAAAGACAAGATTCATAATTTTTTGCCACACAGTTCCTACTTTAGCATATCATTTCCACAATTTATATTGAGCAATATAAGCCATAGAAACAAGGAAACAAGCAAAATATGCATTGAAAACAGAATCTGTCAAAAATAGAACAGCCAGTAGTAATCTGTACTCAAACCATATTTATGCTATTCCAAAATAAAAAAATTGTAACATGTGAGCAATTTGTATATTAATCTTATGCAAAAAGAATCAACTCAAAAGCACTCTTCTGTTAACAATGAGAGCTATTTTCGTGAGTGCAAGAGTTTCTGTTTTTCAGCAAGATCAAATCAACTATCACCCAACATGATCCCAAAGGCTTTACTTGGCACTTTGTTGAAACAAAAGCAATAAAAAATTATTAATACAGTAGCCTAATCATGTGAACACACAAAAACAGTAGGTAAAAGTGTTGGGTTGCCTCCCAACAAGGACTTCTCTTTGATGCCTTTTAGCTAGGCATGATGATTTCAATGATGCTCACATAAAAGATAAGAATTGAGACATAAAAAAAGAGCATCATGAATCACATGGAAAACACATTTAAGCCTAACCCACTTCCTATGCATAGGGATTTTGTGAGCAAATAATTCATGGGAACAAGAATCAACTAGCATAGGAAGGCAAAACAAGCACAACTTCAAGATTTTCAACACATAGAGAGGAAACTTGATATTATTGCAATTCCTACAAGCATAAGTTCCTCCCTCATAATAATTTTCAGTAGCATCATGAATGAATTCAACAATATAACCATCACATAAAGCATTATTTTCATGATACATAAGCATAGAAAATTTATTACTCTTTACGGCATACATGTCATCGTAATAATCATCATAAGTAGCAACTTTGTTCTCATCATAGTCAATTGAAACCTCTTCCTAAATAGTGGATGTATCACTAAATAAAGTCATGACCTCTACAAATCCACTTTCATCAATATTGTAATAAGATTCAACACCCTCCAAAATAGTGGGATCACTACTACCTAGAGTCGACACTCTTCCAAACCCACTTTCATCATTGTAATCATCATAAATAGGAGGCATGCTATCATCGTAATAAATTTTCTTATCAAAAGTAGAAGGAATCAAAGGATCATATTCATTATGCAAAGCATACCTGAGCTTAGGACAAGCATTATTTTCAGCAAATAAATCTTCAAACATTTCATACTCATCAAACATAGCATCCCCAAGCTTGTTGTTTTGCATATCATCATAATCATTCTTATAAATAGCATGAATCGCACCAATCGTATAGCAAACATTATTATCATATTCTTCCAAGCAAGTGCCAAAAAGATTTTTAGTATCATAAGAGACATCATTGTCTTCCCAATCATAATCATCACAACAAGTAGTAGGCATCACAAAATCATACTCAATATCATCATCCTCCATCAACATATTTGATTCACTTTCATGAGGCACAATGGTGATAGGAGCAATATTACTTGGGAGAGTTACCTTTTTACCTCTACTTTTCTTATTTTCCTTTTCTTCTTCACCACCTCACATGTGGGTTTAATCATTTTTTTCGAGCATCTTGTTGAAGAGATTGATTGGATAGGAAGCTCCTCCTCATTACCTGATTCATCATAAGAAACACTAGGAGGGTATTGGGAAATATGTTCCCTTCCATTAGTACTCTCTTCATATTCTATTTCTTTTCTTTTCTTTAGATAGCTAGCAATGTAAGGATTCTCAATGCAATTTACCACACAAAACATATAAATTTCCTCTAGATCAAAATCAAGAACTCTCTCAAGGGCAAAATCTGGAATATCCTTAGTTATACGTTCCATTTCTTCATAGCCCAGAAGTAAACTAAGTTCATTATGATGCGCAAGGGAAATCAAGTCATCACAATTTTTGGACATGATTTGATCATGACACAATTTGCATTGGGTATTTAAATGACCACGTTCATTGCAAAGTTCACAAGGATGTCTAAGAAAATTTAATTTTTTAGCACAAACAGCTAGCCTCTCTTGCAACTATTTACTTTCTAAATACTTATTCCTCTTGCAAAATCTATCTTCCTTATTTGGTGTGTACTTGCAAACTCTATGCACTCCACAAAAGCTGACATGCTTATAAGAGACATTTTCATCATGACTAGTCCCTCAAAGGAGCGCTTGCCCAAGCCCAGAAGGAGGCGGAGGCGAATAAGGTGGCCGCTGACAAGGCGGCTAAGGAGCTAGAGGCGGAGCAGACCGCCTGCCGCCAACATGAGGCTCGGGTGGCCGAATTCGAGCTAGAGCTCAATGACGCAATTACCAAGTGTGAGTCCTTGGAGCAGAAGACTTCGGACCAAGCATCCGAACTCGCCAAGGCTCTCCAGGATATCAAGGAGGCCCGGGTTGAGTCCCAGAGCACCCGCCAGGGGATCCAGCGGGCGAGGTAGATAGCAGCTGGTAAGGCTTTTCTTCTGCAGAGTAAATTTGCAAGTAAGAGATATATCTTGCTGACCCGAGTTTGGAGTTCTCCAGACGCGTTTGCGGATCTGCCGAGGAGTGTGGCTGACGCCGCCCAGCTCTTCTGAGTTGAAGAGGGAATCTGGACGGCGAAGCTGCTCTAGTCGCAGTATCTTGCGCCAGAGCATCCGACGCCCCTCAGCGACCAGCTGAAGCAGCTGACCGAGCTGCATAGGGTGACCGGGTTGGCCATGAATGATTTAATAGTCCAACTTTGGCCAGCCGAGCCCATGCCCAGCAGCTACTTCGGACTCGTGAAGCAGCTTGTCAATGTGCATCCTCAGATTGATGCCATAAAGTGGTCGCCCTGCATAGAAGGTGCCCGGATGGCCTTCGCCCGCGTCAAGATGGGTGAAGATGAAGGCCGCCAAAATTGCAACCGCAGGGCCGCCCTTTTTTAGCTTGCAATATAGTATTTGCATAGAATGTGCTCAAATTTTTTTATGACATAAGGCAAGGATCACCAGAGGCAGGAGAGCTACTTCAGTGAGGTCCTCGAGGGAACCCAAATTGTAGAGGGCCAATGTTCAAAGGATGTCATATTTGAGTAGTGGAGTTCGGTTTGTAAAAACCATGTAATGAACTCATGATGTGAAATATTTATGCTTGCTCCTTTTGATTTTGTTAATTTATCCTCCTGTGTGGCCATTATATTTCTGAAGATTGCCAGTCATTGGCTTCCACCCTCGTGAAAGTATTTCCGAGGTGTTCACAAACGTGTATCCGCTCTTTATCCAACGTCTTGGTCCGTGTAGGAGGCATCCGCTAGATGAACTAGGCAATCAGACTACACGACTTTATTATCTTCACTTGGCCATAGGAGTCCATTGGTGGGGCTAAGTACTAGCCCCTGTTGCACAAACGGCAATCCGGATTACGGTGTATTTGCAACACGGCTGATCGAATCCCAACCTCTCGTATAACACGGCATAAATCACTAACAATTTGTAGTATAACACTAAGTCACCGGATCGCTGACCAGCTCTCACATATCATGACGGTCAGTTTCCGGCTTTCTCTATTGAGATACTTGCCTGGACGAACCAGAAATACAATCGCAGTAGTTCTCCCTTTACTACCTTAGCCGGACTTGCAGAACGTAAGGTGGTAAACACAGGAGCTGGGCAACCCAATTATAGACCCAAGACATGATTCGGAGTCGATGCATATAATGCAATATCTGGGACGCCGAAAGGTTCCCTATAGGTGTTCGTACTTAAGAATGTGCGAGGTTGAATACAACCCCTAGTATGAAGGCCGTGTCGAAGCACGTATGTCAGTCAAAAGTAAGGAGGGAATACAGATGATGATATAATATAAGTACCAAACAAAAGGTGGTGATCATCTGCTTCCTTTATCTCCTTATTAATACGTCGAAGCGTGTTTCAACAGACAATCCCATAAATATTTGAGGTCATGTTACATGCCTAAAGATTTACATAAGGGAAAGTGTAACACAGGGCCTAAAGGTAATGGTTCGAAGACTTTAGTGGTACCCTGCCACACGTCTACGCCATTTCTCCTTACTAACGAATCCTTTGATAGGGGTATTGGATGGTTGTCCGTAAAGAAGGGAAAGACTAGCCTTGAAAGGATCCTTGATGTAACCATACAACAGATAGATCACTTAACAAACCTGCAGTGAAAAAATGTGTAAGGTCCAAATAGGGTCAAGCTGTACTATGGACATTTTTCGTAGTGTGCCTCCGGCGTTGCCGAAGGTATTTTGAGTGCATAGTTATGTACGCGCGATACGTAAGCCGCAACCTTATGGGGCAGTCGGCGGAGGCCGAACTGCTAATCAAGGTCTGGATCAATCGAGTCAGTGATGTGTGGACCGGACTCGTTTAGAGATGTCATTGGCTTTGACGTCCGACGAATTATTCGGCTTAATGAGGATGCCATACACCTCGGTAGCAAGGGCCGCGGTGTGCTCTTCTATATGGAGGGAGCGCTCCATGTTTGCATTGACTGTAATGACGCCACGTGATCTGGGCATTTTAAGATTCAAATAAGCATAGTGCGGGACTGCATTAAAGCGGGCAAAAGCAGTTCATCCGAGCAGTGCGTGATAACCACTACAGAAGGGGACGATGTCGAAGATTAGTTCTTCACTCCGGAAGTTGTCTGGGGATCCGAATACGACATCTAGTGTTAATGAGACCGTACAATGGGCCTCTACGCTGGGTATCACACCTTTGAAGGTAGTGTTACTAGGCTTGATTCTTGATGGGTCGATACCCATCTTGCGGACAATGTCTTGATAGATCAAGTTGAGACTGGTGCCGCGTCCATAAGGACTCTAGTGAGATGGTATCCGTCGATGATTTGATCGAGTACCAGGGCGGCCGAACCCCCGTAACGGATACTGGTTGGGTGATCCCTGCGATCAAAGGTGATCGGACAGGCTGACCATGGATTGAATTTTGGGGCGACGGGCTCTACGGCGTAGATGTCCCTTAGTGCGCGCTTGCGCTCCCTTTTGGGAATGTGAGTGACATAGATCATGTTCCTGTTTTCACCTCGGTGGGAAACTGCTTTTGGCCCCCAGTGTTCGGCTGATGGGGCTCACCATCGTCCTCGCTTGGACGTCCCTTTCCCTTGCGTTCGGTATTTAACTTACCGGCCTATTTGAAAACCCAATAGTTTCTGTTGGTGTGGTTAGCAGGCTTGTCGGGTGTGCCGTGAATCTGACAGGGCCTCTCAAGGATTTTTTTTCAAGTTGGATGGACCGTCATGTTGCCTTTGGAAGGTTTATTCCGCTGACCGGATTTGGAATCACCAAAACTGGCATTGACTGTCGTATCATCTACGTCGTCATTATTGCTCCGACGTTTGTTTTTATTGCGGCATGGTCTACCATTGTCGTCCCTGGCCTCAGAAGTGCCAGGGTCACAGGAGTTGTTGCTTCTACGAGCCAGCCAGCTATCTTCACCCGCACAGAAATGGGTCATGAGTGCAGTTAAAGCTGCCATGGTCTTCGGCTTTTCCTGCCCGGGGTGTCGGGCGAGCAATTCGTCCCGTACGCTGTGTTTGAAGGCTGCTAAGGCTTCAGCGTCTGGACAGTCCATGATTTGGTTCTTTTTAATTAGGAACCGATTCCAAAGCTTGCGAGCCAATTTGCCTGGTTGCTGGATTATGTGACTTAGGTCATCAGCATCCGGTGGCCGAACATAAGTGCCCTGAAAGTTGGCCCGAAAAGTATCTTCTAAATCTTCCTAGGTTCCAATGGAGTTCTCTGGGAGGCTATTCAACCAGTGTCGTGCTGGTCCTTTCAGCTTTAGAGGAAGATATTTAATGGCGTGGAGGTCATCTCCATGAGCCATATGAATGTAGAGAAGAAAATCTTCAATCTAGACGGCCGGATCCATCGTTCCATCATACTGCTCGATGTTTACGGGTTTAAACCCTTCCGGAAACTGGTGCTGCATTACCTCATCGGTAAAACACATAGGGTGTGCGGCACCTCTATACCGTGCAACATCGCGGCGGAGTTCGGATGACATTTGTGTTCGATGCTGACCCTGACCATGGTGGCATTCATCATGCCAGACTTGATGGTCGTTATCTCGCGCCGGGGCACGGCCTTTTGATCTGTAGATCGATCTAGTCTGGCCGGCTTTATTGGCCAGGTCCTGATGTAAATCATATGTATAGCCCGCAACTACTGTCTCCTTGCATAAAATTCCCCGCTCTCAGCCCTAGTCCATGTTGGGTGTAGTTCGGAGGCAAAGCTTCCGTAATGGCGAGAGACCGCATTAAGCCCAGTGCTTCTTCTAAGGGCGAAACCCGGATAGGAGTCTGCAGATCTGCAGGGCTGGGTTCGGTGATAGACACCTGATCGGGCCTAATGGACGCAGACCTTGATAGTTCGGAGTTATCCAGAGGCGAGTCCAAGATCGCATCTCGGTCTTGAGTTGGAAGTTCTATGATAGAAAAGAGTGCGACAGAGTTGATCCTCACATCTTTGGACGATATGACCTGCTTCAGATCTAAGGCCGAGGCAGGTGTGACTGTCGACCCTTGGACGGGATCTAAGAGTGGATCCGAAGAGCTTCCTTCATGAGGGCAGGGGGCGGCAACCAAGGACATGAAACCCTTGAAGATCAGATCTCCTCGGATATCGGCGACGTAGTTCAGGTTTCTGAACCTGATCTGGTATCCAGGGGCATAACTATCGACCTGCTCTAGGTGGCCGGTCGAGTTAGCACGAAGCACGAAGCCGCCGAACACAAAGACCTGTCCGGGGAGAAACCTTTCCCTAGACACAGCATCATCATTGATGAAGAGGTGAGCCATCAATCCTTCTGTTGACAATGATGTCAACTACACAACCTTCTTCTTGTAGACGTTGTTGGGCCTCCAAGTGCAGAGGTTTGTAGGACAGTAGCAAATTTCCCTCAAGTGGATGACCTAAGGTTTATCAATCCGTGGGAGGCGTAGGATGAAGATGGTCTCTCTCAAACAACCCTGCAACCAAATAACAAAGAGTCTCTTGTGTCCCCAACACACCCAATACAATGGTAAATTGTATAGGTGCACTAGTTCGGCGAAGAGATGGTTATACAAGTGCAATATGGATGATAGATATAGGTTTTTGTAATATGAAATTATAAAAACAGCAAGGTAACTAATGATAAAAGTGAGCACAAACGGTATTGCAATGCTAGGAAACAAGGCCTAAGGTTCATACTTTCACTGGTGCAAGTTCTCTCAACAATAATAACATAACTAGATCATATAACTATCCCTCAACATGCAACAAAGAGTCACTCCAAAGTCACTAATAGCGGAGAACAAATGAAGAGATTATTGTAGGGTACGAAACCACCTCAAAGTTATCCTTTCTGGTCGATCTATTCAAGAGTCTGTAGTAAAATAACATGAAGCTATTCTTTCCGTTCGATCTATCATAGAGTTGGTACTAGAATAACACCTTAAGACACAAATCAACCAAAACCCTAATGTCACCTAGATACTCCATTGTCACCTCAAGTATCCGTGGGCATGATTATATGATATGCATCACACAATCTCAGATTCATCTATTCAAACCAACACAAAGTACTTCAAAGAGTGTCCCAAAGTTTCTACCGGAGAGTCAAGACGAAAACGTGTGCCAACCCCTATGCATAAGTTCACAAGGTCATTGAACCTGCAAGTTGATCACCAAAACATATATCAAGTAGATCACATGATATCCCATTGTCACCGCAGATAAGCACATGCAAGACATACATCAAGTGTTCTCAAATCCTTAAAGACTCAATCCGATAAGATAACTTCAAAGGGAAAACTCAATCCATTACAAGAGAGTAGAGGGGGAGAAACATCATAAGACCCAACTATAATAGCAAAGCTCGCGATACATCAAGATCGTATCACCTCAAGAACACGAGAGAGAGAGAGAGAGAGAGAGAGAGAGAGAGAGAGAGATCAAACACATACTACTGGTACATACCCTCAGCCCCGAGGGTGAACTACTCCCTCCTCGTCATGGAGAGCGCCGGGATGATGAAGATGGCCACCAGCGAGGGATCTCCCCTCCGGCAGGGTGCCAGAATAGGGTCCCGATTGGTTTTTGGTGGCTACGGAGGCTTGTGGCGGCGAAACTCCCGACCTATTGTGCTCCCTGATGTTTTTAGGGTGGATATATATAGGTGAAATAAGTCAGTCAGGGGAGCCACGAGGGGGCCACGAGGGTGGGGAGCGCTCCCACCCCCCTAGGGCGCGCCTGGCACCCTCGTGGCCGCCTCGGCTACTTCTTGACGTCCACTCCAAGTCTCCTGGGTTGCGTTTGTTCCAAAAAGATTGCTACCGAAGGTTTCATTCCATTTGGACTCCGTTTGATATTCCTTTTCTTCGAAACACTGAAATAGGCAAAAAAAAACAGCAATTCGGGTTGGGCCTCCGCTTAGTAGGTTAGTCCCAAAAATGATATAAAAGTGTAAAGTAAAGCCCATAAACATCCAAAACAGGTAATATAATAGCATGGAACAATCAAAAATTATAGATATGTTGGAGACGTATCAAGCATCCCCAAGCTTAATTCTTGCTCGTCCTCGAGTAGGTAAATGATAAAAACAGAATTTTTGATGTGGAATGCTACCTAGCATATTTCTCAATGTAATTTTCTTTATTGTGGCATGAATGTTCAGATCCAAATGATTCAAGACAAAAGTTCATATTGACATAAGAGTAATAATACTTCAGGCATACTAACAAGGTACCCATGTCTTCTCAAAATAACATGGCAAAAGAAAGTTATCCCTACAAAATCATGTAGTCTGGCTATGCCCTATCTTCATCACACAAATTATTTAAATCATGCACAACCCTGGTTTTAGCCAAGCAATTGTTTCATACTTTAGTATTTTCAAACTTTTTCAATCTTCACGCAATATATGAGCGTGAGCCATGGGCATAGCACTTTATGTGGAATAGAATGGTGGTTGTAGAAGACAAAAAAGGAGAAGATAGTCTCACATCAACTAGGCGTATCATCGGGCTATGGAGATGCCCATTAATAGATATCAATGTGAGTGAGTAGGGATTGCCATGCAACGGGTGCACTAGAGCTATAAGTGTATGAAAGCTCAAAAAGAAACTAAGTGGGTGTGCATCCAACTTACTTGCTCACGAAGACCTAGGGCATTTTGAGGAAGCCCATCATTGGAATATACAAGCCAAGTTTTATAATGAAAATTTTCCACTATTATATGGAAGTGATACATAGGAGACTCTCTATCATGAAGATCATGGTGCTACTTTGAAGCACAAGTGTGGTAAAAGGATAGTAACATTGTCCCTTCTTTCTTTTTCTCTCCTTTTTTTATTTGGCCTTTCTCTCTTTTTTTAAAGTTCGGAGTCTCATCCCGACTTGTGGGGGAACCATAGTCTCCATCATCCTTTCCTCACTTGGGATAATGCTCTAATAATGAAGATCATCACACTTTAATTTACTTACAACTCAAGAATTACAACTCGATACTTAGAACAAAATATGACTCTATCTGGATGCCTCTAGCGGTGTACCGGTATATGCAATGAATCAAGAGTGACATGTATGAAAGAATTATCAAGGTGGCTTTGCCACAAATACGATGTCAACTACATGATCATGCAAAAGCAATATGACAATGATGGAGCGTGTCATAATAAACGAAACGGTGGAAAGTTGCATGGCAATATATCTCGGAATGGCTATGGAAATGGCATAATAGGTAGGTGTGGTGGCTGTTTTGAGGAAGGTATATGGTGGGTGTATGGTACTGGCGAAAGTTGCGCGGCACAAGAGAGGCTAGCAATGGTGGAAGGATGAGAGTGCGTATAATCCATGGACTCAACATTACTCATAAAGAACTCATATACTTATTGCAAAAATCTACAAGTAATCAAAACAAAGTACTACACGCATGCTCCTAGGGGAAGGGTTGGTAGGAGTTAACCATCGCGCGATCCCGACCTCCACACATAAGGAAGACAATCAATAAATAAATCATGCTCCAACTCATCACATAACGGTTCACCATACGTGCATGCTACGGGAATCACAAACTTTAACACAAGTATTCCTTAAATTCACAATTACCCAACTAGCATGACTCTAACATTACCACTTCTATATCTCAAAACAATTATCAAGCATCAAATTGATCATAACATCCAATTCACTTTCTATGATAGTTCTTATTATACCCAACTTGGATGCCCATCATTTTAGGACCAATTTATAACCATAGCAAATACCCATCTTGAGCTTTATGTACCCATAATGAGGTATATCTTGGAAGTGTGCAAATGCATCTCGCCCTAATAAGGCGTGATATCCACTGTTGAAAGGGGCCACTTGGAAGGTTATCTCCTCGGACCGATAATTCTCCGGCGTGCCGAATACCACGTTGACTGTGATTTTTTCCCGTGCATCGTGCCTCCCGGCTGGGAATGATTCCTCGGAAGGTCGAGCTACTTTGCTCAATGTGGCTCCTGTCTATTTCCATTTTGTTGAGAGTTTCCTCGTAGATGAGGTTTAGTCCGCTGCCGTCATCCATGAGCACTTTGGTAAGCCGAAAGCCGTCCACGATCGGACTAAGGACCAAGGCGGCTGGTGCCTGAACTGTCCTGAATTTTGGTTCGTCACCGGCATTGAAGGTTATGGCTGTGTCGTTCCAGGGGTTTATTGTTGCGACTCGGCAGACTACAATGAGGCCGCGGAGTGCCCTTTTGCGCCTATTGTTTGAGGTGAAAGTCTCGAAGACTGTGAATACTCTGAGGTCATCGTCTTTCGTGGGGTGTTGCTCTGCGGGTTTTTTGGTGAGGAGATCCTCGCCGCTCTTGGCCACTTGCCAGAGTATCGAACATGCTCTAAGGCTGTGGGTTGGTATGGTATCCGGTGTTGTGTGTATTTTTCATGGCCTATCGAGCCATCCCTCCAGAACGGTGCTTCGATTTCTTTACTATTGGATCGGGCGACCCACGAGGGTGCATCCTTTTTGCCCGGATGAGGGGTGGAGTGGAAACTGGTGGCTCCCAGGGAGCTGCCTGAGTTTTCCAGGCACTTTCCATTGCACAGTACTTCTATACTATGGTTGCCAAGTCAGTGAAGTGTAATACGCGACGGCCGTTGATGGCATTGAGGATTCCCTCGTCCATGCAGTTATTGCAGAATACAGAGATTGCTTCTTCGTCGCGGCAATCTTTAATCTTGTTTTTAACAAGGAGGGATCTGGCCCAAAAGTGATGGACCGTTTCCTCAGAGTGCTGTCATATGTACGTGAGATCGCGTATATCTGGGTGGGTGGGTGGATTTGAATCCGTACCCTGACCCAATTTGGGATCCGGTGTTTGAGAAACTTCCGAGCTTAACATTTCGGGCTTCGGGATATCAACCGATTTTTCAGGTCCACCGTCCGACTCTAGGTTCGGAGGACAGGGCACGTCTTTCCGTGGACGGGTATCCGGCTCTTCGAGTTCGGAAATCTGAACATAGTTCGTCCTCAATATAGAGGAAGAGTTGTTATATTGCTCCTCTACTACCGCTATCTGATGGGTGATCGGCAGAGATTTGATTTCTCTCTGATCGGGTTTAAGCCCAATCCGATCGTAGTCTGTAGCGACCCCCAAGGCGGCGATGCGATCCAGGAGTTCGTTTAAAGACGACAACTTCGTCGGATCCATCCGTTTGGAGTATTTGGAATCGACACGGAGGCAATTTTCGATGACCCAAGAAGTCATCGTCGGCTTAACGGCCGAACGGGCGGTCATGGTAAAGCCGCCCAGCCGGAGGGTTTGGCCTGAGGCCAGGGCTCCTCCGGCGGTGGTACTGTCCTTTATAACAAGGCGAGCCATCAATCCTGTCTTCGACGTCACAGCGGAACTCTCAATGAAAGAACTAATGTCGGTGGAACTCTCAATGAAAGAACTAATGTCGGTGTCAAAACCGACGGATCTCGGGTAGGGGGTCCCGAACTGTATGTCTAAGGTCGATGGTAACAGGAGGCAGGGGACACGATGTTACCCAGGTTCGGGCCCTCTCTATGGAGGTAATACCCTACTTCCTGCTTGATTGATCTTGATGAATATGAGTATTGCAAGAGTTGATCTACCACGAGATCATAATGGCTAAAACCCTAGAAGTCTAGCCTGTACGATTATGATTGCCTCTACGGACTAAGCCCTCCGGTTTATATAGACACCGGAGGGGACTAGGGTTGTACAAAGTCGGTTACAGAGAAAGGAATCTTCATATCCGGATGCCAAACTTGCCTCCCACGCCAAGGAGAGTCCCATCCGGACACGGAAAGAAGTCTTCTATCTTGTATCTTCATGGCCCATCAATCCGTCCCACGTTACATAGTCCGGCCGTCCGAGGACCCCTTAATCCAGGACTCCCTCAGTGGTCGGTCGAGTCGGCACGTAGTACGAAGCCACCAAACATAAAGATCTATCCGGGGAGAAAAATCTCCCCGGACAAAGCATCATCGTTGATGAAAAGGTGTGCCATCAATCCTTCTGTTGACAACACAGCAGAGCTCTCAATGAAAACACCAATGTCGGTGTCAAAACCGGCAGATCTCGGTAGCGGGGCGCAAGCTGTGTGTCTGAGGATCTATGGCAGGAATGGACAAAGGGACACAATGTTTACCTAGGTTCGGACCCTTTTAAAGGAGGTAAGACCCTATGTCCTGCTTGATTATATTTGATGAGTATAGGGATTACAAGAGTTGATCTACCTCGAGATCGTAATAGCTAGACCCTAACTTGTCTAGCCTATGAATTATGATTTTGCCTCCGGTCTAAACCCTCCAGTTTATATAGACACCGGAGGGGCCTAGGGTTGTACAGAGTCGGTTTACAGAGAAAGGAAATAGCATATCCGAACACCTAATCTTGTCGTTCACGCATGCAGGAGTTCTAACCGGACACGAGAGGCAATCTTCTTCCTTTATCTTTACGGACCATCAGTCCGGCCCATATTGAATAGGCCGGACGCCCGAGGACCCCTTAGTTCAGGACTCCCTCACCCGCCGGATCCCATCATCAATGCCGCTAGTCCCGCTGTCAACAAGGGGCAGCGTCACCATGAAAAGGATGTGCTCGCTCGGACGACATTGATACTCGAGAACCTCTCCGCAATGGACTGGTTCTAACCGGCCCAAGCTGGGAACGAAACAGGCTTGCGGTGCCACCAACTGGGCTGACATCATGCCGTAGCGCTAGAAGAAGTTGCAGCCCTGCTGAACGGTTTACCAACGACAGGTGAAGCGAGAAGCCAATCAACAAGCTGAATTTGAGTAGTTTTTGAGAAGTTATAGGACGTCAGAACATGCCCTTAATAAGCGACGTGGTTGGGTGTGGTTTTTGCATCCCGACAGGCAGCCCATCTGGGCGTTTGGGCCGGCTATGATGGGTCCGGTTGTAGATGCTAAAAATGTCAAAGGACTTAAATTTCTGATTACAACCTTTTTTTGACAAATTAGAACTAGATACATCTTCCTTGAAAAAACCATTTTTATTTTAAACGGTACTTCTAAAGCACATCTAAATGTTTCCTAAGTATTGCACATCTAAATTTTATATCATTAATTTTACGCGGAGATTCATGCGGATATCTTTTTTTTATTTCTTCTTACTTAGATAGATTCAATAAAAAAGATAAAATCGTCCTAGTGTTGATCCGTTTATAGGCGATTAATTAGGAGAGGACCGGTGTGTTACCCCAAAGGGAAACATTTGGGGCCGGGGCACCGGCCGAAGCTTCGGCCGGTCCAGTCCACGCGCGCACGCCGCGACCCAGTCGCGAGCAACCACGTGGCACTGCGGATCTCGCGAATCTCGCCTCATTCCTGTCTCGCAGCTCCGCGGATCTCGCCCCCATCCTCATCTTCTGCAGCGCCGGCGTCCACATCTCGTCGTCGGTCATGGAAGGTCGAATCCCCCGCGCGTCCATGGATGTAGATCTCACCCCGCCATGCTTTTACAGCCCGTTTCGCCATTGGATGCAGCCCGTTGACCAATCCCCATCCCCGGTGGTTGCAACTCCCACACGTCTCGTGCTTCTGCCTCGCCGCCGACGAGCCGGACGGCAATGGTCGACACCGGAGGCTTCTACAGAATCGTCGCACCCCCTCATGTTGCAACCGTTTAAAAAAAAGCTTCATCCCTTAGATGAAAAGCTTCAACCGGATGTAGAGAAAGCTACAAGCGGTCAGCGCCATCGCCGGAAAGCTACAACCGTTGACATGAAATACTACATCCTTCGATTAAAAAAGCTTCAACCGAAACGATACAAAAAGCCTTGACCAAGTGCTGCTAAAAAGAAAATAGCTACAACTTTTGGTAAAAAAGCTTCAACGGTTGTTGGAAAAAGCTCCAACCATTGAGAGAGAAAGCTACAACTAGACACTATGAAAATAAGAAAGCTTCAACCAGCGACGGCTGGAGGTGGAAGAAGATAATAAAATGCTGCAGTTTTGCTACATGCTTCAACCGGCATAGATTTTTGCTACAACTGGCATAGCATTTTGCTACAACTAGCGTCACGTTTTGCTACAACACACAGCCGGCGTCGCGATTTTGCTACAACTAGCATCGTTTTTTGCTACAACCGGCATAATGTTTTGCTACATCCATCACGGCCGAGCTGCGACCCAGCACGGGTTTCCGTGAATTCTGGCGGCGAGATCCAGCACGGGGGCAGGGGCGGATGCTGCAACCGGTCGCCGGCGAGCTGCTACGGGCTCGCGGCGAGCTGCAACCTCGACCGGCCGTAACGGAGCTCGAGCCCAAATCCATGGCAGCGATCTGCGCCGGAGATGCACCGCGGGGGCGTTGCTGGGCGGCGCGGTGCTGCGAGCCACAGGGGATCTCGCCGGAGATGCGCCACGGGGGCCCGAGGAAGAAGTTGGGGTAATTTTATTTTTTTTGCTCCAGATCCAACCGCCCGCACGGCTCGCATCGAGCGGCTATGGCCGGTGCGCCGGCGCCTAGTGGTGCCCTACCCCAAAACCTCTTGCGAATGCACCTCTTGCACGAGTCCTCCCCTCCATTCTTGTCGCCTTCCTCCGTCCGTCACGGTCTATGCGCACAGCCCGCAGAGCGCAAACCCACCGCAGCGAGAACCGGCCACGCACGCCGCCTCCGGTCGTACCACTCGCACTCGCGCCGCTTCTCGACTGGATGTTGACTCCTCCCATCGCGATGAACGGAGCTGCCATGGCCATGCGACCACACACACACACGCGCGTGACAGGTCCGCTGGGTGCCACAAAACGAACGAAGATTGAACACCGCACTGGTGTGAGCTGTGGTGCATGCGCAATTTCCCATACAAAACAAGCAGGCTAAGCAGCAGCCGAGCTGCGCTTGATACACGCATGCATGCCGTTGCATCCGCATCCGCGCGCCCATCCATCCGCGCTGCCCCACCACACCACCCCGTGCGTGTCGATCCGAACTACAAATGGCATCCTCTTCGTGTAGCTCCACTCCACTCTCCTCCTCTAGGTCTAGCTCCAGTCTCCTCCCGTTGCCCTCTCTCTCTGATGGGCTGATGGAGATCCTCTTCTCCCTCCTCTAGCCCCGTTCTCGGCCTCCCCTGCAACAGTCCAGGTCCAGCGGAGTCCTCGAGAGTCAAGATTCGCGCCACCTCCCACGCCCCTCCTCCTCCTCCTCCTCATCGTCCTCTGCTCCCTCGCCACCACCCCGGACGCCGCCGGCGAGCGCGCGCGCACGGCGTACATCGTCCACATGGACAAGTCCGCTGTGCCGCCGCACTTCGCCGAGGACGCGCACGCGTGGCACTCGGCCATCCTGGAGTCGGTGGCGGACGCGTCGCCGCGCGGCCGAGGACGCCCGGAGCACCTGTACTCCTACGCCAACGCGCTCAACGGCTTCGCCGCCACGCTCTCCGCTGCCGAGCTACGCGCGCTCCGCCATACGCCGGGGTTCGTCTCGGCGTACCCTGACCGCCGCGCGGACGTCGCCCATGACACGACGCACTCCCAGAGGTTCCTCGGCCTCCGCCCCGACGCCGGGCTGTGGCCGGCGGCGAATCTAGGCGAGGGCATCATCATCGGCGTGGTCGACACCGGCGTTTGGCCGGAGAGCAGCAGCTTCCACGACGACGGGATGCCGCCCGTGCCCTCCCGGTGGCGCGGGGCGTGCGTGCCGGGCGTCTCCTTCCCCGCCACCACGTGCAACCGGAAGCTCATCGGAGCTCGCTACTTCAACCGGGGCTACGTCGCGATGAACCCCAACGACACCATCTCCATGAACTCGACGCCCGACGACGACGGCCACGGCACGCACACGGCGTCCACGGCCGCGGGCAGCCCTGTGCCGTGCGCCTCCTTCTTCGGGTACGGGCGTGGCACGGCGCGTGGAACAGCTCCACGTGCCCATATCGCGGCTTACAAGGTCAGCTGGCCCAACGGCTTCGTGACGGCCGACGTCCTGGCCGCCATGGACGCGGCGATCGCGGACGGCGTCGATGTCGTCTCCATCTCCCTGGGGTTCAACAACGAGCCGCTCTACACGGATCCAGTTGCAATTGCCTCGTTCGCTGCCATGGAGCGCGGCATCGTCGTGTCAGCGTCAGCGGGGAACGATGGCGTCCATGGGTTGGCCACCTTTCACAATGGGATCCCATGGGTCCTCACGGTGGCGGCCGGCACGGTGGACCGGCAAATGTTCGCCGGCACCGTGACCTACGGAGACACGAAGCAAGGCATCACCACAATCGCTGGGGTCACGTGGTATCCAGCAAATGCTTGGGTTTCTGAAGCGAAGCTGGTCTACAACGATACGCTGTCCGCGTGCACCTCATCAGCTCTGCTTCAAAGTCTGGCGACAAAGAACAGCATTATCGTCTGCCGCGACACTGGGCTTGGTGCGATGGGCCATCAGATGAAGATTGCCGCCGCGGCCGGTCTCACGGCCGCTATCTTCGTCCCGCAGACCGAGACGGACGAACCCCTGACGGGTGAGTATCCGCTGCCGGTTATCGCGATTAGCCCAGAGGATGCGCCGGCGCTGCTCAAGTATATCACCTCCAGCTCGCAGCCGACGGCTACGATCAACTTCCAGCAGACCGTCCTCAGCAGAGCACCGGCGCCGGTGGTCGCCTTTTACTCCTCCCGAGGGCCGTCGCCGAGTTTTGCGGGCGTCCTCAAGCCGGACATATTGGCGCCGGGTGACAGTATACTAGCGTCGTGGCCACCCGTCGCTCCGTTGGCGTACGTAGGGAGGACGGCTTTGGTCGGCGACTTCCAAGTCGCGTCCGGGACTTCAATGGCGTGCCCGCACGCCAGCGGCGTGGCGGCGCTGCTCCGGGCGGCGCACCCGGATTGGAGCCCGGCCATGATCAAGTCTGCAATGGTGACCACGGCGAGCGCGGTCAACAATCTGCTTCGTCCCATCACCGACGCCGGCAACGGCAACGGCATGGCAAGCCCGCTGGCCATGGGCTCGGGGCATGTCAACCCCAACTCTGCTCTGGACCCGGGTCTCGTCTTTGACGCCGGGCCGTGGGACTTCGTCGCGCTCCTCTGCGCCGCGAACTACACCGTCACCCAGATCGCGGCGGTCACGCGGTCGTCCACGGCGTACAGTTGCTCCTCTTCGTCCAGCAACGACGTGAACTACCCGTCGTTCATCGCCACATTCGGCGCCAACGCGACCTCCGGGAGGATGCGCTTCAGCAGGACGGCGACCAACGTCGGGGCGGGCGCGGCCACGTACCAGGCGTCGTGGTCGGCGCCGAGCAACGTGGCCGTGGCCGTGACGCCGTTGACGCTGGAGTTCGGCGGTGCGGGCGAGAAGGCGACGTTCGAGGTGGAAATTGTGCTGACCGCGCCCACCGGAGGAGAGCCGGCGCACGGTGCCGTGCTCTGGACGGAGCTGATCGGCAGTCACCAGGTCAGGCTTCCGTACGTGGTGGTGTGACGGCGCCGTTCGGTGCTGTGAACTTGATCTTATGTGCGCTCCGATGATGTAGTTTGACTTGGGCTTAAGGAGTCAGAAATCCTATTAGTGCCTTGTATTTCTCAGTCACAGTGGACTGAGGTTTAACTTATTAGTCAGACTTATCGCTATCTCATCCTACTAGTTGCTTGTGCTTATCAATTTGAAAAAAAGCAGGTGCTTGTGCTTATTAGTTCCTTCGATTACCTTTTGTGCTCTTCATTTTTCTTTTCTTCCTTTTCCATTGAACGGGTTGAGTCTGCGCGACATGTGTTGACCATTGTTTATGGTCACTTGGTGAGCCCCTAGCCTAGAGGAGCTGGGTGTAAGCCAAACTGAATCCTACACCGGTGTTTGGCCGTGTTCAGAGGCAGGGCTGACGGAAGTTTAAGTTTTCGAGCATTGTAGCAAGAACGATCGAACTTGATAATTAGTATCTGAACACATATATGGTTGTAGAAGAGCTCGTGCCAACTCGATTGGTGTGGGTGAAGTGTTGACATGACATGTGAATTTATACTTACACAGTTACACTTCATAAAAAAAGTGCAAAATACAAAAAGGAAAAAAAAACGATGGTAGCCCTCACGTTAGATGACGGCAACCGGGCAACGCATAGTACATCGTACTCACAGCAACAAAGAAGAGACGAACCAGGTTAGGAGGCCCACGAAAATTGCGGCAGTGGATATGCATATCCTGATTTGAGGCATTAGTAATGGCATTTATGATGTTGATTATGTGCCTGGAAAGATAAGGCGCATGTACTACCCAAAATCAAGAAATTGATTTATATCCATAATACTATCTGAGGTATTGAGGCGCAATCCATCCTATAAATAGACTCCTAGCTAGACCCATTTCTCTTCGCCCCAGCAGCAAAATTTTCCTTCACCTGCTTGAATCGATTGAGACTGTCTGCCATGGGTGCCAAGGTTGCAGCGACTGCCCTGTTCTTCCTCCTCCTCACCTTTGCTTATGGTGAGCCCCTTTTCCGCTGAAATTCTTATTAAGCATGGTAGCATCTTCTTAACTTCTTAAGCTGATAACTCGGTGACTGAGCAGGGAAGAAGGATACGCCATGCGAAGGGCCGAGCCAGACCTATCATGCAGTCTGCGCCGACCCAGCCTGCGACGCGGCCTGCATCACCGAGGACTACAAAGGTGGATACTGCAGCCCCGGAAGGCTCAACACATGCCTCTGTACTAACAAGTGTCACGACCAAACTCTTGCGCCCAACAGGGTCTGACGATGTACGGGAGCCAGCATGCTTTAATTTAACAGAAAATTGGTAATGTATTGCAAACAATAACAATGGAATGAATTCGCAGTTTTTCCTTTTTTGAATGTTTGGTCATATATCTCCGGCCACTATAAAATTGCTAGAAACTCCGGCACAACAACCCGGCAAAAAAAACTCAGGCAGGAAAACAATACAACGATCACTATATTCGATAATTCTGCACTTATGGACAGTAGTTACAAAGTTGTCTTACAGACTCCTGTCCCTCAATATTCTTCCCCCGGATTTTAGGGTGGGCTCTTTCTTCTCGAATCAGATGATGCCCTCTCATCCCGTATCAACCCAAGTCGCTTCTTCATCTCCAGGAATCTGGTAAGGTACTTTTGAAACACCAATGGGCATATTAGACTAATATTATTAATTTAAGTAAGAAAACCACACTTTAATATGGAAACGTAAGAATGGAACAGAAAGAAAGAATCCGCAGTTTATTGTCTTAATTTTTATTCTTATTCTATATGAATACTATAGATTCTATTAATGCGTAGATTGAAAGGTTATACATATAGGGTCCCGATAACTGCCACACGTGTGATGTATCGGGTAGTTGTGCCACACGCCTCGTGTGGCATGGACAGCAACCAGCCCACACACCTACGTGTGGGCAAAACAACTAATGCCCACACATCTCTTTTTTTCCCTATCGAACCCTCTCACACGCGTGCGTGTGGACGAAGTTGATAATGCTCACACGCCCGTATGTCAGGCCTCGTACCCTCCTGGTCCCGCACGCCACGCGTGATGCCCATCGCACGCCCGCAGTTGTCATGGTCCAGACCCTCGTCCATGTTCGTTTAACTGCAGTTGCCATGTCGCTGAACTACGATTGCCATGTCGGACAACTGCAGTTGCCATGGTTGCTCAACTATAGTTGCCATGTATGGTCTGATCTAATGTAGTTGCCATGATTTCATAACTTTAGGAGTTGCCACATACTAACACTAGGCAGTTGAGAGAGTTGCCATGTGCTCACAAGCATGCTAGGGCAGTTGTCATGTAAAAAGGAAGAGTTGTCATCTACTTACGTGCACGTTAGGGCAGTTGCCATGTACGTGCACGTTGGGGCAGTTGCCATGTACCATGCAAAAACACATGGCAACTCGGTAAACGAGAGTTGCCATCTGCTTACGTGCACACTAGGCAGTTGCCGTGTACCCTGCAAAAACACATGGCAACTCGGGTAAAAAAAGAGAGTTGTCACCTGCTTATAAAGCACACTAGGGGCAGTTGCCATGTGCACTGCAAAAACACATGGAAACTAGCAGTTTGGGTGTGGGAGAGGAGACGGGCGTGTGGGCGAGATGGCAAATGCCCACACACTAGCCCTTGTGTGTGCGTGCAAAGTGGCGTGTGGCGCGAACTGCTGAACGCCCACACACCGGCCCCTCCGTGTGGTAAAACAGATGTGTGGGCGACCTCTCTCACACACCACACACGCGAGTTGTCCTACTTGGCATACAAAATCAGCTAATTCGTGTCAAGATTCATGCAGAAGTTACTGGACGGTGATGGAGACGTGTGGGTGAGTTGGCTAATGCCCACACGTGTAGGCGTTAACATTTCCGTACATATAAGGAATGTAAGACAGATTGATATTTTGAAACTTCACCCCCCGCCCCCCTTCCCCGCCCGTCAAATGCCGCCCGACCCCATGGCCGACTCCCCCAGCCGCTCTGACACACCTCGTCGTGGTCACCCCCGGTGCCACCTTTCCAGATGCGGCCATCGCTGTCATGCCGACCCCATCCCGCCGCACCGGATTCGCTCCAGCCCGTCCCGTGGCTGCTGTTGGAGCAGGTGGGCTGCCGACAAAGAAGGCGCCCCCGGCCAAATCCATGGCAGCACCAACCGGCCGCCGTGCACCCCCGCCGTCTCCAACGTGCTTGACGAAATGTCGCAAAGGTTAAAATAAATCCTTTTCTTTATTGATTGTTCTTTTCTCATGTCCCATACGAGTAGAATGTGAGATTGTGTGTACGTGCATTTCTAGTCTTGATGATGAGACATTCATGCGCATGACAAATGTCACAAGTGAAGATTTCTCTCTCTTTCTCTCTCTCTCTCAAGTATATGCACTGCTAGAATATGATACTTAACTTGATGATCAGCCGACACGGAAGAAAAATACAACCAGGTAAAGACCCAAATCGACGCTAGACGTGATATTGGACCAGCGCAATTCATCCTGTCTCCTCAGGTAAACGGCCGACACACATGCTTCGAGCATGCTGGATTGTCAGGAAGGTAGTAAGGGGAGGAGTGGAACTCCTCGAAAACTTTGGTGTATTAACAAGCCGTGGAATTACACCTATCCATTTCGAGCAATCGTCCGAAGACAAGGAGGTCCTAATGATATACGACACTCACTCCTTCAGAAATCAACGGAAAAGAGCTCTTCGAGAGATCTTCCACGTCAACCATGTAGTGACCTCAAATAACAGATGGTCGGACATGCCGATCACTTTTGATCAGGAGGACCAAACGACGGGAGCTCACGACCAAGGAGTTGCCCTCGTCCTCGACCCTATCATTGATGGCTATCGACTGACCAAAGTCCTCATGGATGGCAGCAACAGCCTAAACCACATCTATGAGGGCACTTTGCAAAAGATGTGGTTCGACAGATAACGCATAGAACCAAGCTGGACTACCTTTAAAGGGATAGTCACAGTCCGATGAGCTTAAGATGGTAGAGGTAGGGCCCTCAAGTTTATGTTCATGGACACAAGTGGCCTTGACCCCAAGCAAAAAGCGTATGTTGAGCTTTGTCGCTATGAAATGATCATTTAAAACACCATGCTCGTGAGAAACATGGTGGGAGGAGGAATGTGAGGTGCCAGGGGTGGAATGAGAGGAGGAATGGGTAGAATAGGAGGTGCCATCGGTGGAATTGGAGGAATGGGAGGTGGCATGGGTGGTGGAATTGGTGGAAGGGGTGGCTACATGAACATGATGGGAAGTGCCACGGGTGGTGTCTTTGGTGGCAACATGGGTGGTGCCTTCGGTGGCAACATGTATGGTGGCTTCGGTGAAAACTTGAGTGGAGTGGCATGGGAGGTTCTTCCGGTGGAGGTGGCGGCATTGTTGCATCAACGCATGAGAACGCCGAGAAAGAACCCATAAATGATGATGCCAATGTCCATAACGTGACAAGTGACAACGAAGACGATGAAAATTGAGATGCTATGTTTTATCTTATGTTTATGTGCACTTTTATTTGTTGGATCATGAACTTTATTTGATATGATGCATTTTTGTTTGTTGGATTATGAAGTTTGTTTGCTATGGAAGTTGAGTTCATGTTGAAATTGAAATATTGTTGATTTTATATGTCCATGTGATGATTTTGATTCAAATGAGTGTGGCTGCAGTGTTGCTGGAGTGCGGCTATAACACTGCTGCCGCACGGCCGTTGGCCATCTTTACATCACCAGTTAGAGCGGCGGCTGCGCGGCTCATGTATTTTACATCATGTTTTGGAGTTGGATGTATTTTGATGATGTAAATTTTACATCTAGCATTTTATGGTGATGTATTTTACATCACCTATTGGAGATACACTTACATGTCCAATGAGACCAGCCGACGACTCGATCGCTAGCCTGTAGGAGGCCTCGGCCGTCGACGAAACTACAATGGCACTCCTCAGCCAGTAGCTTTGACGGAAACCACCGCTGATACAACCGTAAAACATATCTTGAGCACCTTGCGTGGGGGCTCGTCTTGGTGTCATTTTCTTTCCAAGTGTCATTTTTCTTAGAAAATGAGATTAGACCCTAGCTTTTGCATTAAAAAATGCACACAACTATTTTTATTAAATTATTTAATAAAGACTTACAAGATAAACATGAATTCATCTCGAGCCACTTTCTAGGCCATAAGTGTGGCCACACCAAAAAACTTGATGATGGGGGTGGTCATAATCAGGGTCGCTTGCCCTGACCTTACTCCTATGATCATTGAGAGATTTGGATCCCCCCCCCCCCTCAACTAGCAAGATGCCCGTGCTACGCCATGAAACCAGGTGGAATGCGGTGGGGGAGAAAGTATGGAGCCAAAAATAATAGAGAGATTTTTCAGAGAGTATATAATCACATTAAACAAGAGTCTTTGTTTTTCAATGACACCCTTAACACAAATAGGATTTATGTGGAGCCACAAAATTAGTAAGAGTCCATCCCATACGAATTAAGAGGCTTTTAGTGCAGAGTTGCTACTCAGAAGCATGCCACAAAATTGCAAGATCTAACATCAACATACACCAGGATGGGATGATCTTATACGGCTACCGCCACTCATTTTGTATCTTGAATACCAATACTTACTCATACACCAGCATAATTTGGCCATCAAAGATCCACCCATGCATGGTCTTCCACATGTTTCATAATTCTTTCCTCACATGTGTATTGCTTCATTACCTAAAGCAAGCAGGAACAACTCATGAGTTGCATGCAATAGCCCAAAACGTCTAGGAATTCTGAACACTGTGGAAGAGAATTGGAATCCAAGATTCTGTCTCATACATGACCCCTTGTGAAGTTCATTAAGCCATAATCCATTTGAAATCATTACTCAATTAGGCCATAAGCGTGGAAGATAATGCGAATCCAAAATTACAATCATGAGCTGCAGTTCAGTAAGTTATAATATAATTGGTTCAGGAATTAATTAGGCAGACATGGTGTACATGTGGTGTGGAGACGTATAGAAAGAAAATAAAGAGGAAAGAGGCATCATAAGCTTGGATGGAAATGTAAGCGCTCGACGTGGTGCGGTGTTGCGCTCGAGAGACCTTGGTGGAGTTTGATGTGCTGTGGCACTGCGCTTGTTAGAGCATCTTCAACAGCCGCCCAACACGCAGCACGCTAAAAATTAGTTTGCAGCACGTCCATCGTCTGGTTTGGCACAGCGGGAAGCATTGGCTCCAGCAGCCGCGGTAAAATGCAGCGCACGTGCGTAGCTCCAGCAGCGCGCAAAAATGCAGCGCGCACTCTCGCACAAACAACATATGCGCTCCAAACACAAGCAAGAAAATCAAACACAAACAAAATAAATCAACAATAAATAGTTCAATTTCGTTATTACAACTCAAACAAATAGTTTATCTTTCAATACAACAAATAGTTCAATAATACAACATCAAACGCACAAATCATGATGCTCTTTGTTGGCCATTTCAAGCCCACCACTCCTTAATGAGATCCTTCTGAAGATCATCATGCGCTGCGGGACGTCCAATGGCATGATAGGAGGCACCAAACGGGCCACCCTTTCAGCCCTTCGCCGCACTCGCATGGGATGTCCCAAGAGCTCATACCAAGAGTAGTCTACAACTTGGCCATGCTCATTCTCGATGATCATGTTGTGCATGACACACAAGCGTGCATGATGTACCAAAACATCTTTTGATCCCAAAATCTAGCGGCCCCTCTCACAATAGCAAATTGGGCTTGCAAAATCCAAAAAGCTCTCTCCACATCTTTTCTAGCCGCCGCCTGGTGGAAATCAAGATTTTTCTTACCTTCCAGTTTTTTCAACGGCTTCACAAATGTTTGCCACTTTGGATAGATGTTATCCGTAAAATAGTAGCCATAGTTGTATGTACGACCATTTGCTACAAACTGCACCGGTGGCAGTTCACCATTTGCAATCTTATTCATCAGTGGTGACCGGTTGACAACGTTGATGTCATTCAAAGATCCAGGCATTCCAAAAAAAACATGCCAAATCCAAGTCTCTTGATAGGCCACAGCTTTAAGGATTATAGTGGAACCCTTTTTTTGGCCGTGAAATTGCCCATGCCATGCCTTTGGACAATTCTTCCAACTTCAATGCATGCAATCTATTGAGCCAAGCATACCTGGGAAGCCGCGAGCTTTGTTCATCTCCAATAGCCTTGCGGCGTCTTCACCATTGGGAGATCGCAAATACTCCTGGCCAAACACTTGCACAATTCCGACTGTGAAGCGCTTGACACACATGATGGCTTGGCTCTCACCCATGGTCAAGTGATCATCAACTAGATCAGTCGGGATACCGTATGCCAACATACGCAAAGCGGATGTCACCTTCTGAAACGTGCTATGCCCGAGCTCTCCGGCGGCATTCCTCCTTTGCTGAAAAAACCGGTCATGGCTCGCTAGTTTCTCTGCAATGCGTCTGAACAACTCGGTGCTCATCCTAAACTGGCAACGAAAGTATGACTTGGGGTATGTGAGATTCTCCACAAAATAGTGCCTCATCAATCTATTGTGGGCATCGATCCTATCCCTCCAAATTTTCTGCCGACCCATAACCGAACCACCGTGCTTTGGTTTTTTATTGATGTGCATAGCTAGGATCATTGCAAGATCCTCCTCTTCCATATCAAATTCTTCTTCGGAAGAATCATATGATGAACTCATCTACAATGTTCAATTTAAACTAGGCTATAAAAACTACAGACAACATGTAAAAAATATGAAGTTGAAGCAATACATACCTTGCGGGCGTTTTGTCGAACACCTTGCGGGCGCCGAGCGGCAGTGGGCGGCCGGGCGCTGTTCATCGGAGGGCTGCCGCGCGCGACGGGCGGCGTAGACTAGGGGAAGCCGCGGCGGCGCGGGGATAGGTCGGGGAAGCGCCGGAACGGTCGCGGAAAAAAAGGGGTGGCGCGGGCAGCGGCGGCGCGAGCGACTGGATGGGGGTAGGTGGAGTTGCGAGTGAGCGCTCGAGAGTCCAGTGCGTGGAAGCGGGCGTAGCAAATAAGAGGCGCGCGATGGCGTTTCGGCCGGCGCGCTGAACTGGATATGCCGTGCGCGTGGTTTTTGCGCGTCCGCAGGAGCGTCCGGAGCGGTAACACGCGCAAAAAACACTATTTTTTCAGCGCGGCGATGCTCTTGGGACGCGGTTCAGGTCTGGAGCTTGCCCGCCCGCAGGGAATCCGACTGGACATGTGGTGGGTGGTTAGGCCCCCACGCAATGACGAGCGAGGAGACATGCATGAGTTGCAGCTTCCACGCTTCAGCGGTGGTGAGTCGTCAGCGATCGGTGCGGGCGGCGGGTGCAGCCTCAACGGAAGCAGAGCGTGGATCCGGGGAGGATTCGGGTGGCGAGATGGCAATTTGAATTTTGAACAAAGACTGGAAGTACTCATGAGTCTTGATAGGGGAAGAGTAATTGGCGAAGCTCAGCAGCACCGAGGCACTGGATTGGTGCAGGCCTGGAGGAGCTGAGAAGCATCATGAGAGGTAGGGATCGCTATGTTTCCTCCTTAAAAAATGGGAAATTATTAGAATCAACCGGCCGATCACGCAAAGAGTTCCGTCGGCCGCACAGCCGTTAATCCAAGTTCGATCGGCCAGCATACAACGTACATCTTAGTACAACACGCTAGTTATTGCAAAACTCCTAATTGCAACACGCTAGTTATTGCAAAACTCCTAATTGCAACACACTAGGTGTTTCAAAACATGTGAGTCATCCATCTCGATTGGATCTGGAGCAGTGCCAACCACCTCGCCGATTCAATCCATGCGCCGCCGCACCCTCTGGCTGGTCGCCGGAGCGCTGCTGCCGGCGAGCCTCGCCCCGCCACCCCACCGGGGGGACGAGGCTCCTCTGACGTACTGCAGGGCGCAGTTGGGCCACTGACAGGTGGGCCCGAAAGCAAGTTGGCCCACCTGTTAGTGACCCAACTGCGCCCTGCAGTACGTCAGGGGAGCCGAGTCCCACCGGGGACCTTCACCGCCCCTGGCTCCTTCCTCCCTCCATGGGTTTCCTCTCCTTCCTCACTAGTCGGCAAGGACCTCCACCACTGGATGCATGCCTTTGCGACCCTGGAAATTTTTCTACAACATCAAATGCGTTGCAAAAGTCCTTCCGTAACAACACTCATGTTGCAGAAAAGTTAAGACGAAAAAATTATGCATAAAAACTCTATTGCAAATGTTTCTGCAACGCGAGGTCTGTTGTAAGACTTTTGCAACACTGTCTCTGTTGCAATGATGATGGAAGGGTCGGGCTGCTGAATAGGGCCATATCAAACAGCTGTCAAGGCAGCGGATCTTGTAGAAAGATCCGTCGGGCGATGCATAGCATCGCCCATAAAAAATTATCGGTTGCCTAGCTACTGCCTCGCATATGAAAAATTGGATGGTCCACTTGTCAGGATGAATACGGGGTGCGCATTAGAAGTGAACGGACGACCACCAACTCAAAACTTTAGAAGTAGGAAAGAAATATGCATGTTAGTGTATTATTGCATTGATAGGTAGAGTTGGTTACATGGTTTGGGAATCTCAAACATGTATACTAGTGAGGCATGTGGGGGATTCTCATGAGCAGCAGAAGAGGATGCTCGGCCCCAAAATGTGAGTTTTACGTTACATCAAGCAAGGCTTGCATCCCTTTGGCGCCGACTTTGGCCCAAGCGCGCACTTCATCTTGAAGGGTCGAGAACAGATCATCGATGGAGGGGAGCCGATGATGGAAGATAACGACATTACGGTGCTTCCATATTGCCCAAGCCACCAAGGAGACAATGTAGCAAGGCCTTTTCGTAGGCATGAAGGTGACGCGGCCAGCACCACGCTCCATCAGATGTAGAGGGTAGCACGTCCATCAGGCGGTGGTTTGGTGAACTTGCACCAGGCCAGGGTGCGGTTCCAGAACACGCAACCCACAAGAAGGTGATGAATGTCTTCGGAGTCGGACATCTGCGAGGCTTTTCATAAGGCTGGTCATAGTGGGGAGTAACTTAGACTAGTAACATGTTACTAGTCTATGTTACTACCTCTATAGTGCATAGTATCATAGATTAGTATCATATGTGGTCTCATTTATTGTCATGCATGACACATAGTACCATCACGTTTATTATGCTACGGTATCTACCTATGTTACTATAACCATCTCTCTCTTCTTTAATTGCCTGCCACATAAGCATGTTTGCGAGTCCCAAGTGCATGATACTACTTATGTTACCCCCACTACGGCCAGCCTAAGCAATTCCAGATGAATGGGTGCAGCTTTCACAAACTCAATGAAGCTTTGCTTTCCTTGCTGCCCAAGAAACTCGACGCCTCCTCGCTCTTGGACTATCGCCCTATTAGCCTGATCCATCTCCTTACGAAATTGTTCGCGGAAGTCCTATCGCTCTGGCTCGCACCACTCCTTGGAGATATCATCTTGGTGAACCAGAGTGCGTTTATTGCCACGTGTGGCGTGCATGACAATTTCTTGCTGTGCAACAAATTGGGAGACAACTGCATAGCCTCAGAGATTTGTATTTTTGCCACTTTTTTTGTGGTGTTTCGTTGATTTGCCACTCTAGAGAATTGATTCGCACAATTGCCACTTAAGACGTTGCAACCTTGACTTGTATGCCATTAGCTCCATTTTAATTGTTTTTACATTAACAGGGTAGTGAAAAGACTAGCTTACCCCTGTGGCTATACATATATGTATCTGGTTTACTCGTATGCATATGGTTTTAACATGGACTCAATTTGTACCAGATGTTGGCTTCTTCCGTGAGGTCGTCCTCGCCGCTCTCCGCTCGCCGTCGCCGCAGCCTCTTCAATACCCCCGCGCTCGCTGGTCACCGATCGCCCCTCCTGCTCCTTACTCGCCCCGTCCGCTTGCCAGTCACGGTGCTCACCTACAAGCCGCTAGTGCTGACCGCTCGAGGTCGCTGTCGCCGCCACCACTGGCAGTCTCCGCCCGCTCTATGTCGCCTCTTGCACCACCCGTGTGCTTGCTCGTCGCTGGCAGCGCCTCCGGCTCCCTACTCGTGGACTAGCCGAACAAGACGTGCCTGAAGCTAACGGCAATGTGCAGTTATTAAGGGTGAAAGTGGTTAGGACTTCCGTTTGAAACCGTTTCCGAATCCGCTTTTTAGGATATTGTAAGAGATTTTTGACATCCCACAACAAGCAGATCCGAATCCGAGTACATTGACAGATATACGATACATTAGGATAATCCGCTTTCTCTAGCCGGATAATCAGACCTTTTAAATTACGAATCCAATTTATGAGTGAAATTTTAAGTATTAACTAGAAATAGCTGAATGCTATCTTTGCTAATGAGACAAGACATATGCTTATTAGTGATTTCTTTGGCACATTTTAGTAGCATGTAGTGTTTATGTATTTTAAGAGTGTATACATATTAATATTTGCTCATTGTTTATGTATAATTTTAGTTTAAAGCACTTATATATTACTCATATATGAATATGGTAAATGATCGTTCTCGATCCAACATCAGTATGTTACTGTACCATGTCCGAATCCGCATAGCCGGTATTAAAATTCACATAATCTGATATTCGAATCCGCATTCGTTCTGCTTCCGAACTCGAAAATAAATATGAAATAGGGTACAATATAACAATTATCCGCCTGAATCCGATACGTTAAAAGTCAAACATGTGCATTTTTGACCAAGTTTTTAGCAGAATATATCAATATCTACAGTTAGGGATGAAAACGGAGTGGAAACTGACGAAACTGAGTGCTACCATATTTGTTTTCATTTTTTTTGCAGAAGCGGAAACAAGTACAGAAACCCCAAAAATGAAAACGGAAACAAATGCTATCAATAACGGACGCGGAGGAAATACAGAGCGGACACGGAAACAGAAGTGGGCATTGGTCAGAACTTATAAAACCCCCGAATCATAGTGAAATGCACACAAAAATCAAACAAATCTAATGAATCGGTAACATGGCTAGAAAACAATATGATTATATTAGCAACTTAGCATAGTATTGCAACAGTATTTGGACAATTGCGTATAGGATCTAGTTGAGTACGGGTGTGTGTCGGTGGGAAACGACACCTATGGGATCACAAGAATCCCTACTACGGTTGCGGGGCGCGGGGTTGTGAGAAGAGCAGGACTAGTAATTGACACGGGGATCGTTTACCCAGGTTCGGGCCGCAAGGATGCGTAAAACCCTAGTCCTGCTTGGTGGATGTATTGAGTGTTCTTGAGCTCTCGAACTAGCTACGGGTGTTGCGTGGTTCGAAAGAGCCGAATCCTTTTCGTGTATGCTACGGGCCTCTTTTATAGGCAAAGGGGCTGCCACAGTGGCACACAGGAGGTGGAAAGGCCTACAGTGTTGCGAGCTTATCGCCCGCATTACAGGACAAGATGCATTTAATGCATGGCTTAGGTGTCCCTCACTTTATCGGGGACGGGAGCGAGGCCCGTCCCGTCCCTCGCCGCTCCTCCTTGCTTCGACACACGCCCTGGCCAGCGATGCATGTGGTGCCATGTAGGCAGGCAAGTAGCTGAGGTGGCGCGGTGGTGGAGCCTTCACGAAGATCTGCATGCCGCCACGCAGGTGCATGCTGAGTTGGCCTGAAAGCTGCATGTTGCCACGCAGGTGCCTGCCCAGCTGGTTGGGCTGGCAGCTGCATGCGAACGACGACGGGGAATTGGTTGGTGCGGGCCTGGCAGTGGCCCTGCTGTCGCCTCTGGCAAGGGTCTTGTCGAGTGGCTCGGCAAGGGTCTTGCTGGGTGGCCCGGCAAGGGTCTTGCCATGGCGCGCTGGCGTCCCCGGCAAGGATCTTGCCGGGGGTCTTGTGGGTTCCTTCGGTAGGGAGTGTTGCTTTCCAATCCTCATCTGATCTTGAGCATTCTATGTCTTCACAAAGATCTGCATGCCACCATGGAAGTGCCTCCCGAGCCCTGGTCCAACGTGGTTGCTGGAGTTGGAGACCGTGGCTTGAGGGTGGCCCGTTCCGCTGGTGCGGGCGAGCTGCCCCGGCAAGGGGTTTTCCGGGGCTGCGGAGGCTGCCCCCGGCAAGGGCCTTGCCGGGGAAACCTGCTTCGCCCATCTGCACTTTGTAGCCTTGGTCCTTGATGTTGCCTTGTTTGTCTTGAGCTTTTGCCTTCTCTCCGGCTTTCCTACTCTGCCCTGCTATGCATGGCCGTGTGATGTCTACTACACAACCTTCTTCTTATAGACGTTGCTGGGCCTGCAAGTGCACAGGTTTGTAGGACAGTAGCAAATTTCCCTCAAGTGGATGACCTAAGGTTTATCAATCCGTAGGAGGCGCAGGATGAAGATGGTCTCTCTCAAACAACCCTGCAACCAAATAACAAAAAGTCTCTTGTGTCCCCAACACACCCAATACAATGGTAAATTGTATAGGTGTACTAGTTCGGTGAAGAGATGGTGATACAAGTGCAATATGGATGGTAGATAAAGGTATTTGTAATCTGAAATAATAAAAACAGCAAGGTAACTAATGATAAAAGTGAGCGTAAATGGTATTGCAATGATAGGAAACAAGGCCTAGGGTTCATACTTTCACTAGTGCAAGTTCTCTCAACAATAATAACATAGATAGATCATATAACAAGCCCTCAACATGCAACAAAGAGTCACTCCGAAGCCACTAATAGCGGAGAACAAACGTAGAGATTATGGTAGGGTACGAAACCACCTCAAAGTTATTCTTTTGGATCAATCTATAAAAGAGTTCGTACTATAATAACACCTTAAGACACAAATCAACCAAAACCCTAATGTCACCTAGATACTCCATTGTCACCTCAAGTATCCGTGGGCATGATTATATGATATGCATCACACAATCTCAGATTCATCCAACCAACATAAAAGTACTTCAAAGAGTGCCCCAAAGTTTCTACCGGAGAGTCAAGAACGTGTGCCAACCCCTATGCATAGGTTTCCAATGTCACGAAACCCGCAAGTTGATCACCAAAACATACATCAAGTGGCACATGATATCCCATTGTCACCACAGATAATCACGGCAAGACATACATCAAGTGTTCTCATAAAAGACTCAATCCAATAAGTTAACTTCAAAGGGAAAACTCAATTCATCACAAGAGAGTAAAGGGGGAGAAACATCATAAGATCCAACTACAATAGTAAAGCTCGGGATACATCAAGATCGTGCCATAGAGGTACATACCCTCAGCCCTGAGGGTGAACTACTCCCGCCTCGTCATGGATAGCGCCGGGATGATGAAGATGGCCACCGGTGACGGGATCCCCCTCAGGCAGGGCACCGGAATGGGCTCCCGAGAGGTTTTTGGTGGCTACAGAGGCTTGCGGTGGCGAAACTCCCGATCTATCTTCTGTTCTGGAAGTTTTAGGGTACGAGAGTATATATGGGTGCAGGGGGTACGTCGGAGGACCTATGGGGGCCCCACGAGGTAGGGGGCACGCCCGGGGGGGGGGGGGGGGTAGGCGCGCCCCCATCCTCGTGAGCACCTCCCGTATCTCCTAACGCGCACTTCAAGTCCATCGGGTGGCTTTCCTTCCAAAAATAAGTTCTCCAGTTGATTTTGTTCTGTTTTGACTTCGTCTGATATTCCTTTTCCTCGAAACACTGAAATAGACATAAAATAGCAAATCTGGGCTGGGCCTCCGGTTAATAGGTTAGTCCCAAAAATAATATAAAAGTGGATAATAAAGCCCAATATTGCCTAAAATAGTAGATATAGTAGCATGGAGCAATCAAAAATTATAGATACGTTGGAGACGTATCAAGCATCCCCAAGCTTAATTCCTGCTCGTCCTCGAGTAGGTAAATGATAAAAAAGAATTTTTTGATGTGGAGTGATACTTTGGCATAATTTCAATATAATTCTTCTTACTTGTGGTATGAATATTCAGAACCAAAAGATTCAAGACAAAAGTTCATATTGACATAAAAATTATAATACTTCAAGCATACTAACTAAGCAATTATGTCTTCTCAAAATAACATGGCCAAAGAAAGTTATCCCTACAAAATCATATAGTCTGGCTATGCTCCATCTTCCCCACACAAAATATTTAAATCATGCACAACCCCGATGACAAGCCAAGCAATTATTTCGTACTTATGGCATTCTCAAAACTTTTTCAATCTTCACGCAATACATGAGCGTGAGCCATGGATATAACACTATATGTGGAATAGAATGGTGGTTGTGGAGAAGACAAAAAGAGGGAAGATAGTCTCACATCAACTAGGCGTATCAATGGGCTATGGAGATGCCCATCAATAGATATCAATGTGAATGAGTAGGGATTGCCATGCAACGGATGCACTAGAGCTATAAGTATATGAAAGTCAACAAAATAAACTAAGTGGGTGTGCATCCAACTCGATTGCTCACGAAGACCTAGGGAATTTTGAGGAAGCCCATCATTGGAATATACAAGCCAAGTTCTATAATAAAAAAATTCCCACTAGTATATGAAAGTGACAAAATGAGAGACTCTCTATCAAGAAGATCTTGGTGCTACTTTGAAGCACAAGTGTGGTAAAAGGATAGTAGCATTGTCCCTTCTCTCTTTTTCTCTCATTTTTTTATTTGGGCCTTTTCTCTCTTTTTTTATGGCCTCTTTTTTTTATTTGGGCTTCTTTGGCCTCTTTTATATTTTTTCCGTCCGGAGTCTCATCTCGACTTATGGGGGAATCATAGTCTCCATCATCCTTTCCTCACTTGGGACAATGCTCTAATAATGATGATCATCACACTTTTATTTTTCTTACAACTCGATACTTAGAACAAAGTATGACTCTATATGAATGCCTCCGGCGGTGTACCGGGATATGCAATGAATCATGAGTGACATGTATGAAAGAATTATGAACGGTGGCTTTGCCACAAATACGATGTCAACTACATGATCATGCTAGCAATATGACAATGATGGAGCATGTCATAATAAACGGAATGGTGGAAAGTTGCATGGCAATATATCTCGGAATGGCTATGGAAATGCCATGATAGGTAGGTGTGGTGGCTGTTTTGGGGAAGGTATATGGTGGGTGTATGATACCGGCGAAAAGTGCGCGGTATTAGAGAGGCTAGCAATGGTGGAAGGGTGAGAGTGCGTATAATCCATGGACTCAACATTAGTCATAAAGAACTCATATACTTATTGCAAAAATCTAGAAGATATCAAAGCAAAGTATTACGCGCATGCTCCTAGGGGGATAGGTTGGTAGGAAAAGACCATCGCTCGTCCCCGACCGCCACTCATAAGGAAGACAATCAATAAGTAAATCATGCTCCGAGTTCATCACATAACGGTTCACCATACGTGCATGCTACGGGAATCACAAACTTCAACACAAGTATTCTTTAAATTCACAACTACTGAACTAGCATGACTCTAATATCACCATCTTCATATCTCAAAACAATTATCAAGCATCAAACTTTTCTTAGTATTCAACACACTCATAACAAAGTTTCACATATCTTGAATACCAAGTATATTAATATTAAGCAAATTACCATGCTATTAACGACTCTCAAAATAATCTAAGTGAAGCATGAGAGATCAATAGTTTCTTTAAAACAAATCCACCACCGTGCTCTAAAGATATAAGTGAAGCACTAGAGCAAATGACAAACTACTCCGAAAGATATAAGTGAAGGTCAATGAGTAGCTAAATAATTATGCAACTATGCGAAGACTCTCTCTCATTTAATAATTTCAGATCTTGATACTTTATTCAAACAGCAAGCAAATCTAAATAAAACTACATTGCAAGGATATCACAACTCATGTGAAGAAGCAAAAACTTAGGCTCAACCGATACTAACCGATAGTTGTTGAAGAAGAAAGGTGGGATGCCTACCGGGGCATTCCCAAGCTTAGATGCTTGAGACTTCTTGAAATATTATATTGGGGTGCCTTGGGCATCCCCAAGCTTGAGCTTTTGTGTCTCCTTAATTCCTCTCATATCATGGTTTCTCTTTTTATCAAAAGCTTCATTCACAACAAACTCAACAAGAACTTGTGAGATAGGTTAGTATAAACCAATGCAAAACCTTATCATTTTCTACTGTAACAAATCACTTAAATAATTATTCAACATTGCATACTAAATGTCTCTGCATATTTAATACTCCTATCACCAAATAGAATCATTAAACAAGCAAACATATTCAAACAATGCAACCATAACAGCAATCTGCCAAAACAGTACAGTCTGTAAAGAATGCAAGAGTATCAATACTTTCCTGACTCCAAAAATTATGAACTAAAATTACCACTGTAATAAATTTAGCAGATCTCAATATGCAAAAAGATTCAACATTATACCACTCTCTGACTTTTCTAGGGAATTTTTGCAACAGCGGTAAACTTTCTGTTTTCAAACAGCAACATGTATAGTAGCAAAATAAGCATGACAAAGGCTATCCTTGACTTATTTATTGAAACTAAAGAGTGCAAAACACTAATCTAAATAACAGAAAGCAAATACTAACAAAAGAAAATGACGCTCCATGCAAAACACATATCATGTGGTGAATAAAAATATAGCTCCAAGTAAAGTTACCGATGAACGAAGACGAAAGAGGGGATGCCTTCCGGGGCATCCCCAAGCTTAGGCTCTTGGTTATCCTTGAATATCTTGGGGTGCCATGGGCATCCCCAAGCTTAGGCTCTTTGCCACTCCTTATTCCATAGTCCATCGAATCCTTACCCAAAACTTGAAAACTCCGCAACACAAAACTCAACAGAAAACTCGTAAGCTCCATTAGCGAAAGAAAACAAAAGACCACTTCAAGGTACTGCAATGAACTCATTATAAATTCATATTGGTGTAATATATACTGTACTCCAACTTATCTATGGCTCATACCCTCCGATACTACTCATAGATTCATCAAAATAAGCAAACAACACATAGAAAACAGAATCTATCAAAAACAGAACAGTATGTAGTAATCTGTATCAAACGTATACTTCTGGAACTCCAAAAATCCTACCAAATTAGGAAGTCCTAATAAATTCGTGTGCCAATCCAGATAAAAAAGAATCAGATCAGAAGCACGTTTCTGTGAGTTAACAAAACTAATTTACTGGGTGCAAAAGTTTCTGATTTTCAGCAGGATCAACACAACTATCACCGTAAGCTATCCTAAAGATCTTACTTGGCACTTTATTGAAACAAAAGCTATAAAACATGATTACTACAGTAGAATAATCATGTGAACACACAAAAATAGTAAGGATAAGTATTGGGTTGTCTCCCAACAAGCGCTTTTCTTTAATGCCTTTCTAGCTAGGCATGATGATGACAATGATGCTCACATAAAGGATAAGAATTGAAACATAGCGGGAGCATTATGAAGCATATGAATAGCACATTTAAGTCTAACCCACTTCCTATGCATAGGGATTTTGTGAGCAAACAACTTATGGGAACAATAATCAACTAGCATAGGAAGGTAACACAAGCATAGCTTCAAGAATTTAAGCACATAGGGAGGAAACTTGAAATTATTGCAATTCCTACAAGCATATGTTCCTCCCTCATAATAATTTTCAGTAGCATCATGAATTAATTCAACAATATAACCAGCACCTAAAGCATTCTTTTCATGATCTATAAGCATAGAATTTTTACTACTCTCCACATAAACAAAATTCTTCTCATTCGGAATAGTAGGAGCATCATAAGAGACTTGAACACTAAAAATTGTTTCCACATTAAAAGAGTAATGTTCAGAAAAAGGGTAATCATAATCATGACAAGATTTGTAAATATAATCATCACTACTTTTTATAGCATAAGTTTCATCACAATGATCATCATAAGTAGCAATTTCGTTCTCATCATAATCAATTGAAACCTCTCCCAAGATAGTGGAATCACTAAATAAAGTTGACACTCTTCCAAATCCACTTTCGTATTCATCATAATAAAATTCAACATCCTCCAAAATAGTGGGATCACCACTTCCTAAAGTTGACTCTCTTCCGAACCCACTTTCATCAATATAATCATCATAGGTAGGAGGCATGCTATCATCATAACAACTTTGCGTATCAAAACTTGGGATGCTAAAAATATCATCTTCATTAAACATAGCATCCCCAAGCTTGGGACAAACATTAATTCCAGCAAATATATTCTCAAATATTTCATCCCAATCAAACATAGCTTCCCCAAGCTTGGGCCCTTTCGTATCATAAGCATAATCACTCTCATCATTAAAAATATTGATAGCACCAATAGTATAGCAATTATCATCATCACAATGAGTAGTAGGAGCAACATCATTTGGGAGGGATACCTTTTTACCTTTGTTGCTCCTTCTTTTCTTTTTCTTCTTCACATTATGTGTAGGTTCAACCTTCCTCTTTGAGCTCCTTACTGATGAGATTGGCTGAATAGAAAGCTCCTCCTCGTTACCTAATTCATCACAAGAAATAATAGGAGGAGATTGGGAAGTCTCTTCCCTTTCATTAGTATTCTCATCATCCTCTATTTGTTTTCTTTTCTTTATGTAATTGGCAATATAAGGATTTTCAATGCTCACCGCACAATACATATAAATCTTCTCTAGATCAAAATCAAGAACTTTATCAAGGGCAAATTTTGGAATATTCTTAGTTATATGTTTCATTTCTTCATAACCCAAAAGAAGGCTAAGCTCTTTATGATGCTCAAGGGTAATCAAATTATCACAATATTTGGAAACGACTTGATCATGAAACAAATAGCATTGGAGCTTTAAATGACCATGTTCATTGCAAAGTTCACAAGGGGCGCGAAAAATATTGAATCTTTCAGCACATTCATCTAGCTCTTCTTGCAAAAATTTGGTTTCTAAGTACTTATGCCTCTTGCAATAAATATCTTCTCTATTTGGTGTGTTCATGCAAACATGCACTCCACAAAAGTTGACATGCTCATAAGAGATATTTTCATCATAACTAGTGCAATCCTCATCAGCATCATGGACATTCAAAGAATTCGTACTAACAACATTGCAATCATGCTCATCATTCAAAGATTTAGTGCCAAATAATTTAGAGATTTCTTCTTCTAGCACTTGAGCACAATTATCCTTTCCATCATACTCACGAAAGATATTAAAAAGGTGAAGCGTATGAGACAAACTCAATTCCATTTTTTTGTAATTTTCTTTTATAAACTAAAATAGTGATAAAACAAGAAACAAAAAGATTCAATTGCAAGATCTAAAGATACACCATAAAGCGCTAACCTCCCCGGCAACGGCGCTAGAAAAGAGCTTGATGTCTACTGCACAACCTTCTTCTTGTAGACGTTGTTGGGCCTGCAAGTGCACAGGTTTGTAGGACAGTAGCAAATTTCCCTCAAGTGGATGACCTAAAGTTTATCAATCCGTAGGAAGCATAGGATGAAGATGGTCTCTCTCAAACAACCCTACAACCAAATAAAAAAAGTCTCTTGTGTCCCCAACACACCCAATACAATGGTAAATTGTATAGGTGCACTAGTTTGGCGAAGAGATGGTGATACAAGTGCAATATGGATGGTAGATAAAGGTATTTGTAATCTGAAATAATAAAAACAGAAGGTAACTAATGATAAAAGTGAGCGTAAACGGTATTGCAATGATAGGAAACAAGGCCTAGGGTTCATACTTTCACTAGTGCAAGTTCTCTCAACAATAATAATATAGATAGATCATATAACAAGCCCTCAACATGCAACAAAGAGTCACTCCGAAGCCACTAATAGCGAAGAACAAACGTAGAGATTATGGTAGGGTACGAAACCACCTCAAAGTTATTCTTTCGGATCAATCTATAAAAGAGTTCGTACTAGAATAACACCTTAAGACACAAATCAACCAAAACCCTAATGTCACCTAGATACTCCATTGTCACCTCAAGTATCCGTGGGCATGATTATACGATATGCATCACAAAATCTCAGATTCATCCAACCAACATAAAAGTACTTCAAAGAGTGCCCCAAAGTTTTTACCGGAGAGTCAAGAACGTGTGCCAACCCCTATGCATAGGTTCCCAATGTCACGAAACCCGCAATTTGATCACCAAAACATACATCAAGTGGCACATGATATCCCATTGTCACCACAGGTAATCACGGCAAGACATACATCAAGTGTTCTCATAAAAGACTCAATCCGATAAGATAACTTCAAAGGGGAAACTCAATTCATCACAAGAGAGTAGAGGGGGAGAAACATCATAAGATCCAACTACAATAGCAAAGCTCGGGAGACATCAAGATCGTGCCATTGAGGAACACGAGAGAGAGAGATCAAACACATAGCTACTAGTACATACCCTCAGCCCCGAGGGTGAACTACTCCCTCCTCGTCATGGATAGCGTCGGGATGATGAAGGCCACCGGTGATGGGATCCCCCTCCGGCAGGGCGCCAGAACGGGCTCTCGAGAGGTTTTTGGTGGCTATAGAGGCTTGCAGCGGCGGAACTCCCGATCTATCTTCTGTTCTGGAAGTTTTAGGGTACGAGAGTATATATGGGTGCAGGGGGTACGTCGGAGGAGCTACGGGGGCCCCACAAGGCAGGGGGGCACGCCCGGGGGGGCGGAGGGTGGGCGCGCCCCCCACCCTCGTGAGCACCTCCCGTGTCTCCTGACATGCAATCCAAGTCCATCGGGTGGATTTCCTTCCAAAAACAACTTCTCCAGTTGATTTCGTTCCATTTTGACTTCGTCTGATATTCCTTTTCCTCGAAACACTGAAATAGGCATAAAACAACAAATCTGGGCTGGGCCTCCGGTTAATAGGTAAGTCCCAAAAATAATATAAAAGTGGATAATAAATCCCAATATTGCCTAAAACAGTAGATAAAGTAGCATGGAGCAATAAAAAATTATAGATATGTTGGAGACTTATCACCGTGGCGTGTGGCTCTGACTGCCCGTGCACAAGTAAAGGGGTCAAAAGGAGAGCCCCTACTTTTGTACACCGACAGAAGCCCCCGGGCCTGGGCCATACATAAGTGCGACATGTTGTTGGGCCAGGCCCAGAATGGTGCGCGGGCAGGCGGGGCGGATTTTACCGTGGTAACTGCTCCGTCCACTTTGCTTCCCCATGACCTGCGTTGGATGCGCGACGTGGGGGTCGTGCATGCGCGCATGACGTGGGTGGTGTGCGTGGGACGGTTCCCGCATGCATACGTCGCGTCGCAGTTAATGGGAAAGGAGGCGGCCCGCGCCTTCCCCGTAAAAATGAATAACCGCGGGCGCGCTGCTCACTTTATCCCCCTCCTTGCGCCTTCTCCAATCTCAGAACCGCCGCCTCCTTTCTTCCTTATTCTCGAGCCCCTCTGCTTCTACCGCTGTTGTGCTTCCGCCATCCTCTGCTTCCTTGCTTCTCTCATTCATCCTGGCGCCCAAATCCACCAAAAGCAAGGGGGTGGCTAAAGATGTTGGGGCGACGGAGCAGCCAGAGAGCGAGCTGGTGGCGCGACGGGCGTAGTTCGCCTACTTCCCCTTGACGGTCAATGTGTCCGAGCTCCAGGAGATGTACAAGGATCTGTGGGGGGTGAAGACGGGAGGAGAGAAGACGGGGCATCCAGCCACGCATGTCGTCCCTACCAGCGCTGGGGCCTCCCCAAATCGGTACTCCTTCTTCGTCGACTATTTCTCCTGTGGGCTCTGTCCCCCCCCCCTTTCTGATTTCTTCAAGGATATCATGCACACCTACGGCTTTCGTCTTTTGGATTTCACCCCAAATGCCGTGGCGTGCATGGCTCTCTTCGCACACCTCTACGAGGGCTTCGCCGGGGTGCACCCCAACACGGCGCTCTTCCGCCATTACTTCTCCCCTCGGATCCAAAAAAGGGGCGCCATCTCTGGCTACGTCGCCTGGATCCCGAGGGCCAAGGGGGCGTACCTGTACGGCGCCACGAAGGAGAGGTGGGAAGAATGGCGGGGCCGGTGGTGCTGGATTGAGGAGGACCTGCTAGTATTCTGCGCGGTTCGCCAGGAGCCGCCGGTCCGTGGAAGCGATTGGGGCGATGTCGATGTTGACGACGCGAAGCTCACGATCGCCACCAACAGGATTCTTTGGCTCACCCAGGTCGGGATCACCCTCGAAATGATCGGGGCGGACTTCATCCGCCGCCGAATTGCCCCTTTGCACGACAAGGGGAGGCAGGCCTGGCTCTTTTTGAATGCCGCCGACATCATGAGGCTCCGCCCCGGCCTCGACAACAATCTGACGGTGCTGCGGCATGCCCACCTCTGTCAGCGGATCTTCCAGCTTGATGTTAATGACGAAGGCAAGGTGGAGCGGTCCGGCAAGCTTGTCAGGGTTGTCGCGAAGGCCGGCAAGGTCATCAAGGAGCCCGTTTTCAAGTTGCCGGCGGGGGTGGTCCCACTGAGCAACAACTCTCGCCGGTCCGAGATCATCGCCATGATGCCGCTCTTCAGTGCGCATGGCCTTGGCCCGAACTGGGTCGAGCCGGATGAGCTCCAGGTGCAGGAGTTCTTCGACACCTTGCACGAGGTGTACATCACCGCCGAGCCGCAGCTTATCTAAGCCACCTCTCCGGCGGAACTGGACTACATTGCCGCCAGGGTGGAGGAGGCGAGGCTTGCCGCGGAGGAGGAAAAGCTCGTTGGGGAGGCCAACAGCGCCGGCGGCATGGTGGACAAGGCCGCGGCGGAGGCGGAGGAAGAGGAGCTCGCCCGGTGGGCGGCAGCCACTGGGGAGGCCAGCGGCACCGACATCGGGGCTGCCCTCATCGAGGACGAACCGATGGGTCATCGGAGGAGGAGGGCGAGGGGGAGAATACCGCGACCGTCGACCCTCCAATCACCGGAAAAGAGCGGGTCCTGCAGCGAGCCTCCTCCGGCGAGCCGGTCCACCCTGACCGGGCCACACAGCTACGGCGGGCCCAGGAGGCACCCGTGCGCCAGACGAGGTCGGTGACGATGAAGAAAGCGGCGAAGGCCGTGGCATCGAAGAAGAAGGCGTCCACTTCTTCGTCGTCCAAGGGCGCCCGGACGCCATCGCCTCCCCCTTCACCGGCAAACATCAGCGCGGGGATTGCGTTTGACTTCGGGCCCCTTAGCTCGGAGAGGAAGAGGAAGACAACAGAGGAGGAGGAGGAGGAGGAGGAAGAGTAAGCTCTGCTTTCTCCCTGCCCTCTCTTTCCTTTTCCTCCAATGGTGCCGCCCATTCTGAATAACCCCTGTCTTGCAGGGACGTGGAGACGCTGGCCCAGAGGGTGAAGAGGGCCAGGATTTCAATGAGTGGCCAGCCCCCGGCAGGCACCTCCAGCATGCCAATGGTGGTGTTGAGCAGCCCGGACAGCAGCCCCCAGCCCAGCCCCCAATGTGAGTCCATCATCCATCCTTTGCCAACGTGCGTGATGCACGATGCTTTGGTACTGACCATGCCGCGGATGTAGGAGGGGAGCAACACCTAGGGGAGCCACAAAGGGCTTCTCCCATCGTGCCGCCTCCGTCGACCACGCCGCCCCGAGGGGCGTCCCCGACAAGGGCACCAAGCCCCGAGGCCATGCACATGGAGGAGGAGGAGAACACGGGCGCCGGTGGCTTTGCCTCGACGCCAAACCTTGGCGGAGAAGGGACTTCCGCCTCTCGTCCCGGCATGGGTAAGCCTCTCGTCCTTTATTTCTGCTCGCTTTCTCTTTTTTGCTGGCTTTGATCTTGGCTCCGTCCTGCCCCTTCATGGCATCCAGACCCCTCCTCGACGGACTCGGAGGACGTCGACACCGTCATCAAGGACATTGCCGCGGATGTCGCGGTGCAGGCCGAGAAGATCGCTGTCAAGGAGAGCGCCGAGGGCTCTGCTGAGGATGCCACTAGGGAGCCTGCCGAGGAGCCCGACAGGGAGCCTGTCAGGGAAGCCGGCAAGGGCGCTGCCGAGGAGGTGGTGTTTGACGACCTGCCCTCGTCCTCCGCTGCCTCCGGCTCTGGCAGGTAGTTGAGGGTGAGCGATGACCTCTTCATCCACCTCCTAGGCGCGTCGAGCACCAGGGCTCCCCTCGAGGGGGAGGTGTTCAACGAGGAGGTGCTTGCCATTGCCGGGCTCGAGGTCGTTGACGAGCTGGGCGCCGGCGGTGATGGCTCCCAGGAGGAGCGGCTGCTCCAAGCCATGGGCGCCAGCTTCTGAAAGCTTTAGGCGCTCCACTGCACCCGTCTGGACAAGGCCAAGTCCAGGATGGCGGTGGTGGAGAAGGCGGAGTCGGACTTCAAGGGGCGCGTCGCCGAGGCGCAAGACTGGTTCCGCCAAGCTCATGATGAGTTGAAGGTCGCCCAGGGCGAGCTAGCCAAGTGCAACGTGGAGCTCACCCTGAAGCTGGCCGATGTCGAGAAGGCCCAGGAGACGGTGAAGAAATTGGCCGATGAAGCCGCGGCCGTCCGGACCCAGCGCGAGGCCGCACTGAACTCCCAGGAGGAGGATCTTGCCGAGCGTGAGAAGAAGCTTGCCGCCACGCTCCGCGGCAAGGATGAAGAGGTGGACAAGCTCGTCGTGTGGCGGACCCAAGAGCTGGAGCGGAGGTATCCGGAGGCACTCAACGCCCAGGATCTAGTCCACGCCGGCAAGGTGAAGGAGCTGGAGGAGCAAGCTTTGAAGCTGTCCATGGAGAAGGACATGCTCAACGGCGCCCTGGTGGAGGCGCAGGGTGCGTACGCCAGCAAGGCCGGAGAGCTCTCCGAAGCCAACAACTCCATCAGAGACCTCAAGCAGAAGCTGGGTGATTTCGAGAAGATGCTGCCGGAGGCCCAAGCCCGAGAGGGGATCCTGACCAACGAGCTGGAGACCGAGAGGCAGCTGCTGATGAACGAGACCGCCAACCGCAATGACCAAGTGGAGGGCAAGAAGCGTTGGCTTGAACGCCTCGCCGTCATCGCGGAATCGGCCGCCATGCAGCTGGGCATCATGGGGATGCCGGACATGACGTTCTCCCTGGAGGCGAGCCTGAGCCCCAACGCCAACCTGACCCTGTACTTTGAAAAGGTCGTCGATGCTCTGGAGCAGCTTCATGCCGACCGGACGGCCTCCCTGGCCGAGGAGTCTCGAATGCTTTGTCGGGGTGTCATGACCAGGGTGCTTGCCAAGATAGCGCACTGGCATCCTGACCTCGACTTCGAAGACGCGCTGAAGAGCTTGCCGGAGGATGCTGACATTGCGGCACTCCATGAGCGTATCAAGCCCATCCTCAGCCGCGTCGACAAAATCAAGAGGTTGGAGAGCCAGCGTCGGGACTAGGCACCCCGTTTCTTACCGCCGCTGCAAGTTCATGACCAAGACAATTGCTATCTATAGTTAGAACCGCGACGGCAATTTATGTAATATAACTCTGCAGTACTCTTGACATTATGCATGTTATTTTCCTGTTCAATTTTCCTTTGTATGCCCACCCTACGCTAACTGGGTAGGCTTGCCGGCACGTAAACCCAGGGCGACATCTTGAGGACGGATCCTCATTAGCTTGCCGGGTGTGCTTGCTGCCGGGCAAACCACCTTACCACCCTCAACGCGGCCGCTCGATCTGTCGAGTTTGACTCGAGTCAGAGTCGAGAGCATTGTTGACGGCGGAAGGCTACCCTGCCTCTCTCGACGTGGCCGCTTGAAATGTTGAGCGGACTCGAAATAGAACAAAGGCGTTGCCAATCGCGGGAGGGCCCCTCTGCGTACAGGTTTCCCATACATAGGCAGAATCTCCGAGGATGATAACCTCATATTAAGGAGAAGAGTCTAAAGGTTGGCATGACTTAGCTTTTTCTTCGCCGCCCTGGCACCCCTTGCGCTCGCAGGCAGCGCCGCTCTCTTGGCCGCCTTCTCCGCGTGATTCATGGCGACAAAGAACTGTCAGGCCAACTACTAGACCAGATTCTCATAATTGCATCCCTACCTGGCGCGCCAAAGATGTCAGTGGGAAACGACACCTATGGGATCACAAGAATCCCTACAACGGTTGCGGGGCGCGGGGTTGTGAGAAGAGCAGGATTAGTAATTGACACGGGGATTGTCGGTGTCAAAACCGGCGGATCTCGGGTAGGGGGTCCCGAACTGTGCGTCTACGCGGATGGTAACAGGAGACAAGGGACACGATGTTTTACCCAGGTTCGGGCCCTCTTGATGGAGGTAAAACCCTACGTCCTGCTTGATTGATATTGATGATGTGGATGCTACAAGAGTAGATCTACCACGAGATCAAGGAGGCGAAACCCTAGAAGCTAGCCTATGGTATGATTGTTGTTATTATTGTTCTACGGACTAAACCATCCGGTTTATATAGACACCGGAGAGGGCTATGGTTACACAGAGTCGGTTACAATGGTAGGAGATCTACATATCCGTATCGCCAAGCTTGCCTTCCACGCCAAGGAAAGTCCCATCTGGACACGGGACGAAGTCTTCAATCTTGTATCTTCATAGTCTTGGAGTCCGGCCGATGATGATAGTTAGGCTATTCGGACACCCCCCTAGTCCAGGACTCCCTCAGTAGCCCCTGAACCAGGCTTCAATGACGACGAGTCCGGCGTGCATATTGTCTTCGACATTGCAAGGCGGGTTCCTTCTCCGAATAATTTGTAGAAGATCGTGAACACCAGGATAGTGTCCTGCTCTGCAAAATAAGTTCCACATTCCACCATAGAGAGAATAATATTTACACAAGTTCAATCTGCTGACGTATTTCGTGGCGTGACGTCACACCACAACCAAGCCTTTACTCGAATCGTTTTTATTATACCGCCTCAGCGCGTCTAGCGAAGCGGTTTCCTTGGCACGTCTTGTCGAAGCAGAGATCGTGCCCCCCTTATTCTGAGATTCTCATCAATACGGACGTGGGTAACCCAACCGCGCCATTAATTGCGGCGCTTGGGAGAAAAGCGAGTTTTACCAGGCCGGTGGGGATGCATAGTTTCGTCCGCCCATATATAAGGGGATAAGGATCCACCTTTTACCTACGCCTTCTTCCTCCTTTGCTTATCCATCTCCGCGCACTCGAGCTCCAGCACCCAAGTCCGCACACCTCGCCTCGACCTTCTCCAACCATGTCCGGAGCGGGAGGCAAGTGGATGGCCTCCTCCGTTATGGAGGGGCACATCGAGAGGCTGCGCGGCGCCGGATACCTGTCCAGCGACATCGCGCACCGGCTCCCCAACAAGGGGCAGCTCATCCCCACCCCCAGGCCCCATGAGAGGGTGGTATACCTTCCCCATTTCCTCCGTGGACTGGGCTTCCCACTTCACCCCTTTGTCCGGGGGCTCATGTTCTACTACGGCCTGGATTTCCATGATCTGGCCCCGAATTTCATCCTCAACATCTCGGCGTTTATCGTCGTGTGCGAGGCCTTCCTCTGCATCCATCCCCACTTCGGCTTGTGGCTCAAGATCTTCAATGTCAAGCCGAAGGTCGTGAAGGGGAACCAAGCGGAATGCGGAGGCGCCATGGTGGGCAAAATACCCAACGTTACTTGACTCGAGGGCGCCTTCATGGAAACCATCAAGGGGTGGAAATCAGGGTGGTTCTACATCACCGAGCCGCGTGACCCTAAATGGGCAGCAGCCCCCGAATTCAGATCTGGCATCCCCATATGGCTCACCTCTTGGAAGGAGAGTGGCCTGACTTGGGGAAATTCGGAGGAGCTGACCGGACTCCAAGCCTGTATTCAGAAGCTGGTGGACAAGAAGCTCAAGCTTGTCAACGTAGTCCAGGTCATGCTCATCCGCCGCATCCTCCCGTGCCAACAACGGGCTTTTAAACTGTGGGAGTTTGATCCGGCTCAGCACCGACCCTTGAGCGGGCTCTTCGACACTAGGTACGAAGATGCCTGGAAGGTGCTTTTTAAGGGTGCCGAGGCCCCCACATCCGCTACCGAAGATCGCGGATTCCGCTCGCAGCGTCAAGCTGACGAGGTAAATGATTTCACCCTTTACGGGACACTTGTTTTCCATAGTTTGACTCTATGCGGGATCTAAACTCCCTTTCCTTTGACAAGACTGGCTGAAGAAGGCCGAGCAGACTATCTGTCCGGCCCCCTTGCCAGAAGACCCAGTGGATGGCCATCTGGCGGGGTGCTGGTTCCGGCACCCTATGTGGTGCCGGAGAAGAAGGCCAAGAAGGAGGCCACGGGTACTCGAAAGAGTTCCCGTTTTCAGATGTCCGATGACTCCGAGGAGGATTCCTCCCCCGAGGACGAGGAGAAGAAAAAGGTCTCTCCCCCAGCGGGGGGAGGGAAGAAAAGGAAGGCCTCCCCAGCTAGGGAGGCCGAAGGGTCCAAGAAGGGAAGGACTCTTCCCCCGGACTGTTCCGCCAACGCTGGTGACGACGACGAGGATTGGCCTCCAAGGGCCAAGCCCCTAGCGAGATCGTAAGTATCTGGACTCCCGAATGACTTCATGATCTTTTTGTTTGCCACTTGGTGTCTTTCTAACGCCGCATACAACCCTGCAGTCCGCCCAAGGACGATCTTCCCGCTTCGTCGAGCGGGTCCTTGGGATCGTCGGATGTGAGCAACACTTCACTTCCAACCGCCTCCTCTCCCCGCGACGCTGACGACGTTGAGGTGGGATCCCAGAGAGGGACCCATCCGGAGGAGGAGGACCCGGAGGTGGCACAAGGCGACCTCCCAGACTTCGCACCGGACTCCGCACCGGAACCTGCAGTGGTTCCGGAGTCCGGCGGGCGGCCCCTTCGCAAGAAGGGCAAGACCGTGGCGCCGGCGGCCTCCGTCCAACCGGAGGCGCCGGATAACTTGCTGGAGGCGCTCAACGACGCTTCCATCGAGGAGGAACACCGCACTGTCATGGGTGCGGTGATTCAGAAGGTCCAGCTCGCCAAAAGCGGGCTGACCGAAGCCTGCAGCAGCCTTCTATCAGGCTTTGAGGTAAGAATATCAATATATGTAAAATAGTACCGCATAGACAGTAGCCCCTGATGCTCGGTTCGGTGTTCGGAACGAAAAGCCGGACTGAGGATCTAAAAAAGATATACGCAGGAGTCATAAAAAATATGTCGATATGGGATTGCAGGCTACCCTGCTGACCTCTGCCGCACTGACTGCAGAGGTCAATGCTTTGAAGCAAAACCTCGAGCGGTCCGAGAACGAGCTCGGCCGTGCCAAGAAGCAGCTCGAGGACAGAGAAGGTGAGTAGCACCTTATTAAAGTTGTACCTTACAGAAAAGGATTTGGTTGCAAAAAGAATGACAAGGATAACGTGGGTATTGCAGGGGACACAAATGAGGTGGCGACCCTAAAGGAGGCGGTGTCCATGGCCGAACATAATGCGGCCGCGGAGCGCACCGAGCGAGAGAAGCAGGAGGCGCGGGTGGCGGAGGTACGGCAAGAGCTCCAGGCTCTCATGGAAAAACATGAGAGTTTGGAGCGTGACTCGAAGACTCAAGAGTCCGAGCTTGCATCGGCTCTTGAGAGTGCCAAGGCCGCTAAGGCCGAAGCCTACAACGCCCTCTAGGAAATCGAGGCGTTGAAGAAAATAGCGTCGGGTAAGTCATTTTTCATGCAAAGCAAGCATGTGGATGTGGATTACGTGTTACTTACCCGAATTCGGAGCTCTCCAGGAGCGTTCGCAGATCTGCCCCGCAGCGTGTCCGATGCTGCCGCTTTCTACAGGGCCGAGGAGGGGAGCTCGACGGAGAAGGTCTTCTGGTCTCAGTATGCTGAGGCCGGACATCTGGTTCCCCTTAGTGACCAGCTGAAGCAGCTGGTCGAGCTCCACAAGGTGGCCGAACAGGCCATGAAGGGCCTCATAATTCGGCTGTGGCCCAATGAGGCCATGCCTGGGAGCTACTTCGGCCTGGTGCACCGGCTGGTGGATGCGTGTCCATGGGTTGAGGTCATCAAGCGATCCGCCTGTATTGAAGGTGCCCGTCGGGCCCTTGCCCTTGCTAAGGTGCACTGGGGCAAGATGGATGCTGAGAAGCTTGTGACAGACGCGCGACCGCCGGGCAAGGAGTATCGCATGCCCGAGATGTATTACAAGAGTGTCCTAAAGGGTGCCCGCACTATTGCGGGTGAGTGCTCCAATAATGTAATATTTGAGTAGACTCGCATTTTGTTATCCTGTGCGCAGAAAACTTTGTTCATATGCGCTAAGCAACGTTTGTTGATTTAAAATATTACCTTCTATGCGGCTGTTTATCAAATCTGAGAGATGGCAAGTCGTCGGCTTCAGCCCCCATGCCACGAGTGCTAGGGTGTTCGGTATAAATTTGGGCACTCTTGTTCCTATATTTGGGTCCATCTAGGGAGGCTCTCAACACGACGAACTAGGCAACCGGACTTATAATGCTTGAACACTCTCACTTAGCCATAGAATTCTATAATTTTCGGTGAAGCCCCTAGTGTTCGGAAGGCCGAATTTGGGGCGCTATCCACGCCTGGGCCGGACAAAGCCGGTTCCTCGCTCGAAGCGGCATAAGTCTTTAGGGACTCGAAAAAACCTCTCGAACAGCAACCGGCTCTCGCCTCATCATGACGGTCAGTTTTAGCTTTCTCCACTGAGGCGTTAATCCAGCTCAACTGGGGCGCAACCGCAGTGGTTCTCCCAGTGCTACCTTAGCCGATACAACGGAACATAAGGTACCAAAACATGGGAGCCGGGCAAACCCAACTATTGACCCAAGACATGATTCGGAGCTGATGCATATAATGCTATAAGTTCGGAGTGCCGCACTTGTGAAAGTGTTCGGACTTATCATACCATGATGTGGGGAACATAAGCCCCTGGTGTTTTTAGCCGTACCAAAGTGTACGGAAGCAACATGTCGCAAATGAACATATGTATAAGAAGGAAATGCAATTATAAGCAAAAAGGTGCTGCATTGTTTTATTCAAGAAGTACTGCTATGAATGCAGAACGATACAAATAGTACGATAAGCAAGGGACGGGACTATTAAACGTGTCCCCCTCCAGGGGTAGGCTACAGAGTGGTGTATAAAACAGATTTAATGCTCATAAGGGAGACCACCTGGATATTCGTCGCAGCCTTTCTTCTTCCCTGACTGTTGCATCGTGAGTTCGGCCGGTCTACTGCCGGACAGGGCCTCTGGTAAACGGAGTCCCGTGGGTAAAAAAAAGGAAAAAAAAGAAATGACACACTTGGGGGCCCCTGATGTGGTTGAGCCGCATTCTGGGCCTGTCGTGGTCGTGCCCCTTCCCCTGTGCTCATGGTATCTCCAGAGCGTAATGATGAACGCGAAGGACCAGTCTTGCAATCTTGCGAGGGCTGGGGTTGGGGTCGCATTGCTACGCGTGCTCGGAACGCGCCAGGTGGTCTTGTTGTAGGTTGCTTCGGGCGCGTTTGGCTGTGTCCGGTCGTTTAATGGCCGGACTCGAGAATTGCCTGAAGAGGCTGCATTGTACTTCTGCCGCGAGAGCCGCTGTATGTTCCTCCGTTCGGAGGGAGCGCTCGGTGTTTCCGTTGACCGTGATGACTCCTCGAGGGCCTGGCATCTTGAGCTTGAGATATGCGTAGTGTGGCACCGCGTTGAACTTTGCAAACGCGGTCCGTCCGAGCAGAGCATGATAGCCGCTGCGGAACGGAACTATGTCGAAGATTAACTCCTCGCTTCGGAAGTTATCCGGGGATCCGAAGACCACTTCCAGTGTGATTGAGCCCGTACAATTGGCCTCTACACCTGGTATGACGCCTTTGAAGGTCGTCTTTGTGGGTTTAATCCTTGAGGGGTCTATGCCCATCTTGCACACTATATCCTGATAAAGCAGGTTCAGGTTGCTGTCGCCGTCCATTAGGACTCTGGTGAGGTGAAATCCATCGACGATTGGGTCTAAAACCAATGCGGCGAATCCGCCGTGGCGGATGCTGGTGGGGTGGTCCCTTCGATCAAAAGTGATCGGGCAGGAGGACCATGGGTTGAACTTCGGGGCGCCTGGCTCCATTGCGTATACGTCCCTGAGTGCACGTTTCCGCTCCCTCTTGGGTATGTGGGTTGCGTATATCATATTCATCGTCCGCACTTGTGGGGAAAACCCTTCTGTCCTCTGTTGTTCGGCGGTCGGATCTCTTCTTCGTCATCGCTATGCAGCCCCTTGTCATTGTTTTCGGCAATTAGCTTGCCTGCCTGCTTGAATACCCAGCAGTCCCTGTTGGTGTGGTTGGCTGGCTTTTCGGGGGTGCCGTGTATCTGGCACGAGCGATCAAGTATTCGGTCCAAATTGGACGGACCCGTAGTAGTTCTTTTGAATGGCTTCTTCCGCTGACCGGGTTTCGAGCCCCTGAATCCGGCGTTGACTGCCGTATCCTCATTATTGTTGCCGTTAATGCGGCGTTTATTCTTGTTGCGACGTGACCTGCCATTGCGATCCTTGGTATCCGGACTGCCGGAGTTTTTGCTGAGGTTGTTGCTGCGAGCTAGCCAGCTGTCCTCTCCCGCGCAAAAGCGGGTCAGGAGTGATGTGAGGGCTGCCATGAATTTCGGCTTTTCCTGTCCCAGGTGCCGGGCAAGCCATTCGTCGCGGATGTTATGTTTGAAGGCTGCGAGGGCCTCCGCATCCGGACAGTCGACGATTTGATTTTTCTTAGTTAAGAACCGTGTCCAGAATTGTCTGGCCGATTCGTCTAGCTGCTGAATTATGTGGCTTAGGTCGTCAGCGTCTGGTGGTCGCACGTACGTGCCCTGGAAGTTATCAAGGAATGCGGCTTCCAGGTCCTCCCAACATCCAGTTGATTCTGCTGGCAAGCTGTTAAGCCAATGCCGAGCTGGTCCTTTAAGCTTGAGTGGGAGGTATTTGATGGCGTGAAGATCGTCACCGCGGGCCATGTGGATATGAAGGAGATAGTCTTTGATCCAAACTGCGGGTCTGTTGTGCCGTCATAGGATTCGACATTCACGGGTTTAAACCCTTCGGGGATTTGATGATCCATTACTCCGTCTGTGAAGCATAGTGGGTGTGCGGTGCCTCTGTATTGGGCTATATCGCGACGAAGCTCCAACGAGCTTTGTCTATTGTGTTCGGCCCGGCCGGACTTACTATGTCCGGCGTGACCGTTGTCGTCACGTATCAAGGGGCGCCCACGCGATCTGTAGATCGATCTTGATTGTCTTGCCTTATCCTCCAATATATCTCGCAAATCCAGAGCATTTCCCTATGGCCTTGTGCTGCTCGAGCGGTGCCGGGGTATGGTTCTAGTGAAGGGCCTAGAGGCCTCTCTGTCACGGCCGCGAGGTGGCTGGTCATCCGTATTGTGCTCTGGTGATGCAGGTTTATATGCCTCCTCCTTTAATCGGGGGAGCAACTTGCGTTTGGGGTAGCTTTTGGAGGGGCGTTCGAGCTCATGCTCTTCGGCCGCCAGGACTTCCGTCCATCTGTCGGCTAGCAGATCCTGATCAGCTCTAAGCTGTTGCTGCTTTTTCTTGAGGCTGTTTGCCGTGGCCATAAGCCTGCGTTTGAAACGCTCTTGTTCGATGGGATCCTCAGGCACTACAAATTCGTCGTCGTCGAGGCTTGCCTCGTCTCCAGAGGGAGGCATGTAAATATCTTCCTCTACCTCTTCGTCTGCTGCCCTCTTGTGAGGGCTGGCATCCCCGTCCTCCTGCGCTAAATCTTGCTGGAGGGGGTTGTCTTCGGCACTGTCTGGGGGTATTATTATCTCCGGTGCCGGAATCGCCATTCTTGCTGTGGCGGGATTTAGAGCGGCGCCGCTGACGCCGGCGCTTGGGCTGTTTCTTGGAGGGGTCTTCCTCCGCTGTTCCTTCGCCATTCCCATCCTTTGGGATATCCACCATGTATATGTCGTATGACGAGGTGGCTTTCCAGTGCCCAGTAGGCTCTGGTTCTTGGTCGTCTCCGGCATCGTCGTCCATACCGTCGATGTCTTCGGAGTCGAAGTCTAGCATGTCGGTTAAATCATCGACAGCGGCTACTAAGTGGGTGGTGGGTGGGTCTTGAATTTCTTCGTCGTCCGCATCCCAACCGTCCTGACTACAGTCCGGCCAGGGCTCTCCTGATAACGAGAGATATTTTAGCGAGCTCAGAATGTCGCCAAAAGGTGAGTGTTGAAAGATGTCCACGGCGGCGAACTCCATGATCGGCGCCCAATCAGATTCGATTGGTGGGGGCGCGGGAGGTTCAGAGTCCGGCAAGGAGTCCGGCACCTTGGAGTCACGAGCTTCAGGAGGGACAAAGTCAGTATTCGGCTCTATCGCCGTAGAGGTTGCAGCCCCCGAGGTGGTGTCTAACCACACGAGTACACCACCAAATAATACCTCACTGAAAGATTTTGAGTTCCCAGCTCATTGAAAGTGTGAGTTCACATTTCACATAAGCACACTGAATAAACTACTTGTGAGTTCACATGTCACATAAGATGCGTGGTGAATAAGAAAAAAAATTGTGAGCACATCTCAGATACTCCCTCCTTCTCAAAATATAAGGCGCGATTTGACTTTTCTAGTCTTCCTTGCACAACTTTGACTATAATTTTCATGTATTGTATGTCTATAAAATTATTATACATACATATAAAATAAAATTGGTTTGCAAGACAAATACGACGATGCCATTTATACATGTTCAATCCATATACTTTGATATTGGTCAAAGTCGTGCATCAAAAACCGTAAAAAGTCAATCACGCCTTATATTTTAGGAAGGAGGAGTAAGAAGCATACCGAAGAAAAATACCATGTCCGTCTCTTTTTTTAAAGGAGGATATACCCCCGGCCCCTGCATCTGTGCGATGCATGCAGCCACATTACTAATTATTCACAAAGACCTTACAAGGTAATACATCAGTAAGTCTGAAGCCACCATCTTAACAACAACTGTCGCTACTCCTATCCTTTTGATGAAGGGATGCCGAATGTCCGAGCCGAATACCAAACAAACATCGCACCAAGGCCTAACATCTAAAGCAGGATGTCATAGCCCAGCCACATACTGGGACTATGTCACACACCGGCCTGACGCACTCTCAGAAGCTGCCGCGACCGTCTTCCACCGATCCATCTCCAGAGCAGGTACCGACGCACCGACCTTGCCAAGTCTGCCATCGACGCCACCATGACGCCAGACAGCGCCACCATCCTACACGTGTCCATCCACACGCGCCCGTCGACGAAACTCCGCAGCGCCATGCCGCTGGGATCCTCCTTCGGCCTTGCGGTAGATGCAAAACCGCTCCTCCTCTAGTCCCCTCCAGGTCACTTGCTCCAAAACGATGTCCCTAGGAGGGAGAACGACACCAAAGCCGTCGTCATCGTCCGATCCGGGACACACGGATCTAGGGTTTCCCCCGGAGCATGCTGAGCATGATGACGCAGACTGCAACGACGATGCCTCAACAAGGAAACGACATCTGAGACGCCGCCATCATCTGCCATGACCGAAGTCAGCTCGATTTTCATCGGCAGTCGCGCCACTAGGCTGTGCGCCGCCGGCGTCGCTGGTCCCTTCAACCTGAGCAAACTCTAGAAATGATGCCCTCAAGAGGGACTACGACGCAAAAGCACCGCCATCGCTCGATCCAAACGAGATCTAGGGTTTTCCCCGGAGTTGCCCTCGGTGATGAAGGACTCAGACAAGGGGTGAATCCCGGCGAGATTCGAAGGACCCGTCAAGATCCGCCCAGTTGCCGACATGCCACACCCGCCAGCACGCCGTCCGCAACCCGGTGACCATGGGGCCGAAAGCCAGCTACCGGGCATCACGAACACGTCTAGCCACCAGGCACGACCAGATTTGGCTGAGGCTAGCGACCCCAACCTGGTCATGGCCGCAAGCACCGATGGCCGGATAGCGACACCACAACCAGTCGGCCGACCAACTCCGGCGGAGGAGTAGGCCGCCACCGCCATGCCCGAGCCGCTGCCAAGGCTTCCTCATGCCGCGGGGCTAGCCCAGGAGCGCTCGCCGCTGCAAGTACGCCGATCCGCGCTGGCCGCTGCCATCCTGCAGCATTGCCGCCGAAGAGGCCGGGACAGGCGCCGCCGCCGCGGACCAAGCCGCCGCCGAGGAGATCCGCCGCCGCGGCACACAGGCTTTGCCCGACGACGACCCCGGCGGCGGCGGGAGGGGAGGCGGCGCGGGAGAAGACTGCTGGCGGCCAGCGGTGGGAGCCTCGGTGCGGCTGCACGGGAGCTAGGGTCGGGGCGTGGGGGAGGATTGGGGTCGAGAGTGAGGAGGATCTAGGTGGCGGCGCTGTCGCGGAGCTGGGAGAGACGTCTCGATCTCAAACTCTCGAAGATTCAAACCCTGTCCGTCTTATAGTGTAAGACATCTTTTGACACTAGTATAGTGTCGGAAAAACGTGTTATAATATGAGACGGAAGGAGTACTTGTGAGTCCATAGCTTCCTCTTTGGAAGACAATTTACCAGGTGAGGCTTCCCTATGCCGTGCTGTGACGGCGCCCAGTCATGTCGTTGTGTTTCGGTGATGTGGAAGGCTCGGACGGTTGATGACGTAATTTGACTCGCGCTCAAGGATCAATGGACCAAAGACATTTACCATATATACTCCGTATTGTTTTTTCGCCTGAGTTTGTAGCAATTTTACAGTGGCCGGAGATATATGAGCAATCATTCCGTATATTTTTTGCGAACCCATTCCGTTATTATTGTTTACAATACATTACCAGAGAGGTGGATTTTTGTGCTAAATTAAAGCACATACACACTAGTTGCACCAGCCTGCTGGCTTCCGTACGTCGTCAGACCCTCTTGGTCGGATGGCTTTGGTCGTGACACTTGTTAGTACAGAGGCATGTGTTGAGCCTTCCGGGGCTGCAGTATCCAGACTTGTAGTCCTCGGTGATGCAGGCTGCCTGGCAGCTTCGTAGGTCTTGCTGGGCCCTTCGCATGTCGTATCCTTCTTCCCTGCTCAGACAGTTAGCACTAGTGAACGTGGTAGAAGTAATAGGGGTAGGTTTTTTTTCTTCGAGAGTACGCCAATGGCGTACCATATTTTTATAGAAGAGAGAATATATAATTACAAGACACCTGCGACAGATGCGAACATCCGTCACTGGCAACACCACACCGAACACTGGGCTGAGGTCAACTCCTCACAAACCTATCTAGACCTCCGACTCCTACACCTGCTCGAATCAGTTCTTGTAACTCATCAAGAATCCAACTAGCTAGTTCTCTAGGTCCCTTAACTTGCTCCGGTCGACGGAAGACCCGTGCGTTCCTCTGTTTCCAAAGAGACCACACTGTCTCGATGACGAATGTATCGAAGCCCCTCCTCTCCTTGCCATGAAAAGTGGCTCTAGCTCTCAACCACCATTCAGCGAAAGTGTCACTCGCTAGAGGAGCCTCCACACTCAAGTGCATTGAATCCAGGCACATATGCCAAACCTCACGCGCGTAGACGCATTGCACCAGAATATGCTCCGCGTTATCCTCGTCTTGCAGGCACGTGTAGCAAGGCGAGGGTGTGTCCTGCAGGCCGTGCCGCGCCCTTCTATCCGACGTCCACAATCTGTGCTGCACAGCCAACCAAGCAAAAATTTTGCACTTGAGCAGCGCCCAGCTGCGTCAGGTCCCATTTGCCGTGGGGGAACGCAACCCACCCTGACACAGCTGGGTGTAAGTGGATTTCGCCGTGTATGCACCCGAGCGATCGTGTGGCCAGGAAAATCGATCCTCCTCCTGCTCGTCTCTTGGCACCGATGCAACTGCATGCCTCAGATGCATGGCTTGCAAAAGCGCACCAAACGAGAACTGGAGCTGCACGTCCAGTGTCCAACTCTCCCCCTGAATGGCCTGAGCAACCGTCCTGGTGTTCCTTACTTTGACGCTCACTCCTTGGAACAGCGTGGGCGCGATGTCTTTGACGGCGAATCCATGTATCCACCTGTCTCGCCAGAACAGGACCTTGTCCCCTTTACCAACCGTAATGCTCACCAAATTTTCAAAAACCCTCCTCGCATCCTCATCCACCATCATATGCAACCCTTGCCAAGGCCGGAGTTGGCCGGTCCACCTTAGCCATTCCCATCTCACTCTTAGTGCGAGTGCTTGAAGTTGAAGATTTTTCACCCCGAGACAACCATAGACCAGGGGCTTGCATATAGTGTTCCATGCAACTAAGCATTGACCCCCATGGACCTTGTCTTTCCCAGCCCAGAAAAAGGCTCTCATCCAACTGTCCATGTCCTCAAGGACCCAAGCAGGCGCCTTCATAACCAGAAGATGATGGACCGGCCTTGCCGCCACCACCGACTTCACCAGAACCAGCCTCCCCGAGCGTTGCATGAGGCCTCTCTGCCATGCGGGGATGAAGTGCCTCACCTGATCAAGCAACGGCTGCCCCTGCACCTTTGTAAGCTTCTTCACCGCCAACTGTAAGCCGAGGTATTTACAAGGAAATTGACCCATGGTGCATTGCAAGAGACTCTCCACTCTACTTGTGTCATCTGAGTCCTCTGTAATGAGGATAGCCGAGGATTTCCTGTAATTGATCTTGAGCCCCGAGGCTTCTCCAAAGATGTCCAGCGCTCTCTTGACAAACTCCAGCTCCAGTGTGGATGGTCTCACAAAGAGGGCGACATCATCCGCATAGATGGACAGTCTTTGCATAGCCGAGATGCCCGTGTAGCTGCTCAACACGCCCTCCTGTGTGGCTTTTACCACGATCGCCGTTAGCGCCTCCATAGCAATCACGAACAGAAGCGGAGAGACCGGATCCCCTTGCCTTAGTCCTTTAGCATGCCAAATTCTCCTCCCAGGAACACCATTGACCAGCACCCGCGTGCTTGCAGTCATGAGAAGGGCTGCCATCCTCGCAAGACAGTGTGGACCGAACCCCTTAGCTCGCAACACTTCAAACAGAAATGGCCATGAGAGTGAGTCGAAAGCTCTCGTGATATCCAACTTGAGGAAGACACCATGATTCTTCCTGGCCCGAATCTTCATCGCCACTTGCCTCACAAGCAGGTAGTTATCATGAAGGCTTCTTCCCTTGATAAACGCGGACTGATTCACTCCCACCAAGTCGGCCATGCGTGGACGTACTCTGTTAGCCAACAGCTTGGCGAAAAGCTTGGAGAAACTATGCGGTAGACTGATCGGTCGGAAGTCCCCTACATCCATCGCCTCCGGTTTCTTCGGGATCAACACAATTAGCGCATGGTTCAGTTTTGCGAACCCTCTACTATCTCCAACGGCGAGCTTGGTTAGCGCCGCCATGACGTCGCTTTTAATAACTGACCAAGCCTTCTGATAAAACAGCGCGCTGAAACCGTCCGGCCCCGGCGCTCGATCTGGGTGCAGCTCTTTGATTACCCTCCAAACTTCCTCTTCCGAGAAGATTCCTTCCAACTCTGACAAGTCTGAATCTTCCATCCCCAAATACCTCAAATCCAAGGTGTGCCTCCTCGCGTGGTCAGAACCCAGGAGATTTCGGAAGGCATCCGCAAAAACTTCCTCTTTACGGCACTACTCCGAGACAATCTCACTGCCCACACGCACATGGGGAATGAAATTCTTCGCACATCTACCATTGGCCACCATTTGGAAGAATTTGGTGTTGGCGTCTCCTCGCGTAGCCATCTATGCCTCGATCTCTGTCGCTCGATTGTTCTCTCCAGTGAGGCTAGGCCGAGCAGGGACAGCTTGAGAGTGCGCCTCAGCCAACCTTCAAGCTCAGTAATCCCACGCGACTCCATCGCTTGATCCAACTTGAAGATAACCAGCGTCGCCACCGCCATGAGTAGTTTGACGTTGCCTACTTTCTTCTTCCCCCAAGCCTGTAGCGACACACCCGCATTCCTGAATAGGGCGTCGAGTCTTTCGAACGGGTCCACAATCTCAGGGTCACAAACCCAAGCGTCCTTGACTGCTTGCTCGAAGCCCTCAAGTTTGGGCCAAAAAGCCTCGAAACGGAAGCGCTTCTTGGGCCAAAAAGCTGCGCTAGTGGTAATGTGCAAGGCCGCATGATCAGAAACACTTGTAGAAAGAGCCTGCAGCAAATAGTCTGGCCACGCGAGCTCCCAATCAACCGACACCAATACTCTGTCAATTCTAGTGAGCGTAGGGTTTTCTCTTTCACTTGACCAGGTGAATCTACGCCCATGCATATAAAGCTCCTTAAGCTCACAACTGTCGACAAAGCTCCAGAACTTGTTCATCATCGTGCGGTTTATGTTAGTGTTGCTTTTCTCGTTAGCTCGCAAGATCATGTTAAAGTCCCCAAGCACCATCCAAGGGCCAGGGCATAGAGCACGCCTGGCCTCCAGATCCACCAGAAACTGGGATTTCGCATCATTATCTTGGGGACCATACACCACCGAAATCCACCAATCCTCACCAACTCTAGGGTGAACCAGACCCGTGAGGAAATTCGCATCCCTCTGGATGCTATCTATCTGCAGCACCGTGGTATCCCATGCCAATAGGATCCCTCCTCTCGTGTCATCGGCCGGCAAGTAAGCGAAGCCGTCCAACGACGGGCCACAACATTGCATTAATAGAAAGTGATCTACAATCTCCAATTTTGTTTCTTGCAAACACACTAGGTTAGGCTTCACCGAAGCCAAGAACTCCCTCACCGCCTTCCTCTTTGCCGGATTGTTCAAACCACGAACGTTCCAGCAGGTCACCACGGGGTTGACATCCATGTAAACCAATGTCGCGCCCACCTCCTGACGCACAGCTCTAGTGCACGCCAATCCTCTCTGACCCACCCGCACCAAGCGTCTGCCCCGGCAAGGCCTTGCCAAATAGTGCCGCTATGACACGCACATGCTGTTCACGGAGCAGCGAGTCGAATAGGGTCTTCAACTCTTGCACCGCCGAGTCATCCACCTGAAGATCCTCCGGGACCAAGCCGAGCATCCTGAGCAGCACGTTTTCTGCCGGGGTGGCTGTCGAAGAGCCCAGCGTCGCAGTTCTTTTGGCTGCCCTCGTCGTGCGCTTGGGCGTGAATGGCTCCGCCTCCGGCCTTAGCGAGGAGGCCTGTATCTCCTTGAGGATAGGTGGCGCTAGCTTCTTCATGATATGCGAGCAAAAGGCCTTGAGTCTACCATACGCCACCGCTTCTTGTGGCGTCATACCAGAAGCCGTCGGCACCGACACCATCATGCCATTGTTTAGCCCAGCGGCCTCCTGCACCCCCAGGCCAATGTTCGGCTCCGTGGCCACAATCACGTTGCCCGCCTCCCTTGGCACGGGCATCTCATTCCTCACCACAACTGTACTCGCAGTGCCCTGGATAGGCATCTCCTCAAGTGCAAGGTTGTATGGCGACGTTGCATGGTTCACATCCGCCTGGGACCCACAATCCGCATCAACATGCATTGGTGCATTATTCCCAGCGCTGTGGGACCCGTCGCCAGCCGTTTGTGACGCCCCCGATTCAATCATACACTAATCATGCACGCAAATGTGTACGATCAAGATCAGGGACTCACGGGAAGATATCACAACACAACTCTAAAACATAAATAAGTCATACAAGCATCATAATACAAGCCAGGGGCCTCGAGGGCTCGAATACAAGTGCTCGATTATAGACGAGTCAGCGGAAGCAACAATATCTGAGTACAGACATAAGTTAAACAAGTTTGCCTTAAGAAGGCTAGCACAAACTGGGATACAGATCGAAAGAGGTGTAGGCCTCCTGCCTGGGATCCTCCTAAACTACTCCAGGTCGTCGTCAGCGGGCTGCACGTAGTAGTAGGCACCTCCAGTGTAGTAGGGGTCGTCGTCGACGGTGGCGTCTGGCTCCTGGACTCCAGCATCTGGTTGCGACTCCAGTATCTGGCACTTGGAAGGGTGTGTTTTATTAAGTATCCGGTTCTAGTTGTCATAAGGTCAAGGTACAACTCCAAGTCGTCCTGTTACCGAAGATCACGGCTATTCGAATATATTAACTTCCCTGCAGGGGTGCACCACATAACCCAACACGCTTGATCCCATTTGGCCGGACACACTTTCCTGGGTCATGCCCGGCCTCGGAAGATCAACACGTCGCAGCCCCACCTAGGCAAAACAGAAAGGCCAGCACGCCGGTCTAAACCTAAGCGCACAGGGGTCTGGGCCCATCGCCCATAGCACACCTGCACGTTGCGAGGGCGGCCGAAAGCAGACCTAGCCTAGTGGCGTTCCAGTCCAATTCGGCGCGCGCCGCTCCGTCGCTGACGTCTGAAGTGCTTCGGCTGATACCACGACGTTGGGATACCCATAACTACTCCCGCGTAGATGGTTAGTGCGTATAGGCTCGTAGCCAACTCAGATCAAATACCAAGATCTCGTTAAGCGTGTTAAGTATCCGCGAACGCCGAACAGGGCCAGGCCCACCTCTCTCCTAGGCGGTCTCAACCTGCCCTGTCGCTCCGCCACAAAGATCCACACAGAGGGCCGTCGGGACAAAGGTCCTTTCAGCCCCCAATCCGTGAATCACTCGCGGGTACTCTTCGAGCTGACCCGACTTTAGTCACCATCTGTATAGTATGTATGAATGTATAGTATATACCCGTGATCACCTCCCGAGTGATCACGGCCCAATAGTATAGCAAGGCAGACTGACAAGAATGTAGGGCCAATGATGATAAACTAGCATCCTATACTAAGCATTTAGGATTGCAGGTAAGGTATCAACAGGTGTAGCAACAATGTCAGGCTATGCATCAGAATAGGATCAACGGAAAGCAGTAACATGCTACACTACTCTAATGCAAGCAGTATAGAGTAGAATAGGCGATATGTGGTGATCAAGGGGGGGGGGGCTTGCCTGGTTGCTCTGGCAAGAGAGAGGGGTCGTCAACTCCGTAGTCGAACTGGGCAGCAGCAGCGTCGGTCTCGTAGTCTACCGGAGAGAAGAGGGGGAAGAAACAATGAATACAATGCAAACAAATGCATATCGATGCATGACATGACAAGTAACGATGCTAGGTGTGCCCAATCGCGGTAGTAGGTGATACCGACGAAGGGGGGAAACATCCGGGAAAGTATTCCCGGTGTTTCGCGTTTTCGGACAGATGAACTGGAGGGGAAAAGTTGCGAGTTCGATAGGTTAGGGGTGTGTGGCGGACGAACGGACTGCGTATCCGAAATCGTCTCGTCGTTCTGAGCAACTTTCATGTTGAAAATATTTTAATCCGAGTTACGGATTAAAAGATATGATTTTCTAAAGATTTTATTAATTTCTGGAATTTATTTAATTATTTAATTAATTCGGAAAACAGATTAATGACATCAGCATGATGTCATGCTGACATCAGCAGTCAACAGAGTTGACTTGGTCAACCTGACATGTGGGTCCAGTGGGACCCACCTGTCATTCTCTGTTTAGTTTAATTATAGATTAGTTAAATTAATTAGTGATTATGTTAATCTAATCAGGATTAATTAACTTAATTAATTACTTAATCAATTAATTAATTAATAATTAATTTTAATAAATCATTTTTATTTTTATTAATCATATTTACTATTTTTATTTATTTATTTATTTATTTATTTTATTATTATTTTTTTATTTTATTTTTTTTAGCGTTCTGGGGGCGGGCCCCATGTGTCTGTGGCCCAGAGGGTATCGGGCCCCACCCGGCAGTGGCCAAGGGGGCCGACCGGGCGCGGGTGCGGGCGCTCGCCCGAACGGGCGTGGGCGCTGGGCGCGGGCGCACCCAAGCGGGCACTCGCCCGCAGGGTGGGACGAGGCCGCCGGGGCACCGACGGTGGGGCACGCCGGCGCAGCCAGCCGGGGCCACGGCGGGCGGAGGTGAGGGGTGGGCTTCAGGGGCCGGCATGGGGCGAGGGGAGCAAGGGGGGCGGGGGGGGGGGTGCTGCGGGTGGGTGGCTCGCCGGAGCACACCCACGGCGAGCTGGCCGTAGGCGGCGCCCGCGAAGGGTGGCAGGTCGGCGAGCACCGTGGTTGGCCGAGACGGTAGGGGGGAGCGAGCGGGGCACTGGCCCAGTCGCGGCGCGGAGGCCGCGGCCGTGAGCGCGTGCGTGGGCGGGGCGAAGCAGCGCGAGGCCGGTGGCCATCGGGGACGGCACCAGGGCCTCGGCGCGGATGGCGGGCACGGTCGGATCCGACGACGGGAGCAGAGGGGGAGAAGAGAGGGGCGATGCTCACGGCGCGGAGTAGGGGTTCGGGGCAGTGGGCTCGGGGGAGGTCGAGGAGGACCGGCGAGGAGGAGGGCGGGGATGCGTTCGGCGGCGACGGGGCGGTCCGGCGTGTGGCGGCGGTCTCCTCCCGATCCAGATCGAGGGGGGGAGGGAGGATATTTCGGGGGGAGTGGGGGAGGCTGTCGGTGGGGAGTGGGGGGGGGGGCGTGGATAAGGGAGAGGAGTGGGGGGGGGGCGTGGATAAGGGAGAGGAGTGGGGGGGGGCGACCTGGGCCGGCCTGGTTGGCCCGATGGCTAGCTGGGCCGCGGTCCAGCAGGGGGGGGGGGCTTCCCTCCTTTTGTTTTTTTTTCTTTTTGGTTTTCTGTTTTTCTTTCCTTTTGTATTTTCTTTTATTATTTCTTTTCTGTTTAAATCATTTAATCCATTTAGCCATTTTATAAAAATATGTCTGTTGCACTATAATTACCTTTGTAATATTCGTCAACCACCGAACAATTTTATTTTAATCTTTGAAAACTTTTTATTGTTTTCATCAATTTGAATTTTGAATTTGAACGGTTTCGAATTATTGCGAGGATAGCAACAGTAATCGGGATGACGTGCCATGATTAGCGTGGGATTACTGTAGCAAGATTATCCGGGCGTTACAAATCTCCTCCACTACAAGAAATCTCGTCCCGAGATTTTAGGAGGTAGAAGGAAACAGTGCGGGGTATTCATCACGCAGGCGATCCTCGCGTTCCCAGGTGGCTTCGTCTTCAGAGTGATTCGACCACTGGACCTTGAGGAACTTGATCGCCTTCTGGCGTGTGCGGCGTTCAGCTTGGTCGAGAATGCGGACCGGATGCTCTTTATAGGAGAGGTCCTGTTGCAATTCGAGCACTTCATGATCCACAGCTCGGATTGGGTCCTTGAAGCAACGGCGGAGTTGTGACACATGGAACACATCGTGAACCTGAGAAAGGTTCGACGGAAGCTCCAGTTGATATGCCACTTTTCCACGCCTTTCCAGGATAGTGAATGGGCCAATATAGCGAGGAGCTAGCTTGCCCTTGATCCCGAAGCGGTGAGCACCCTTCATTGGTGTAACGCGAAGATAGGCCTTTTCGCCAGGTTGATAGACCATGTCTTTATGATGACGGTCATACTGACTCTTCTGACGTGACTGAGCAGTCTTGAGATTCTCGCGAATAATGCGGACTTGATCTTCGGCATGTTGGATAATATCCGGACCAAAGAGTGGACGTTCCCCAGTTTCTGACCAGTTCAGAGGGGTTCGGCACTTTCGTCCATATAACACTTCGAAGGGGGCCATCTTCAGACTAGCTTGATAGCTATTATTATAAGAGAACTCAGCATACGGAAGAGATTCCTCCCATTTCTTGCCGAAGGAAATAACACAAGCTCGAAGCATGTCTTCGAGAACTTGGTTGACACGTTCAACTTGCCCTTGTGACTGAGGATGAAAAGCAGTGCTGAAAGACAGATGAGTGCCCATAGCTTCTTGGAAACTTGCCCAGAATCTTGAAGTGAATAAACTGCCACGGTCTGAACTGATAACCAGTGGAATACCGTGAAGTGAAACAATTCTGGACATGTAGAGAGTTGCAAGCTGACTAGCAGTGATCGTTTCTTTGACCGCCAGAAAATGTGCCACCTTAGAAAGTCGGTCAATGACGACAAGAATAGCATCATTACCCTTTTGCGATTTGGGAAATCCAGTAACGAAGTCCATTTCAACATGGTCCCATTTCCATTCAGGAATAGGGATAGGTTGCATAGTTCCAGCAGGCCTTTGATGTTCTGCTTTGATACGACGGCAAACGTCACATTTAGCAACATAACGAGCAATGTCTTGCTTCATGTTAGACCACCAGAATCTCTGACGAATGTCTTGATACATCTTCATACTACCAGGATGGATACATAGAGGCGTATCATGAGCTTCTTTCATAACCTCCTGAGTCATATTCTGGTTTTCCTTCTTACACGGCACCACTAGGCGGCCTTTGAAGTACAAGGCGCCATCATCAGCAATAGTGAAGGATGAGGGACTTCCTTCTTTGAGGTCTTGCTTAATCTTGTAGACTTCAGAGTCAAATCCCTGCATTGTCTTTATGGTGCCCACGAGATCGGGTTCAACAGCCAGGGTATAGAGGGAACCCTGGGAAACAACACGGAGATTCATCTTGCGGAACTCCGGAGGAGGGGGAGCGAGTGCACCCGGAGGAACAATATGGAGGTTTAGCTTTCTGAATTCTTCAACAAGTGAGGGCTGAACTTTGTGAACCTGGAGGTGGTTGCAGTAAGACTTGCGGCTCAAGGCATCAGCCATTACATTAGCCTTGCCTGGGGTATAGGAAATACCCAAATCAAAATCTGCAACAGTCTCCATCCATCTCTGCTGACGGAGGTTCAGGTCTGGCTGAGTAAACAGATACTTCAGACTTTGGTGGTCAGTGAAGATCTCGCAACGATTACCGAGTAGGTAATGTCGCCACTGTTTTAGCGCATGAATGACAGCAGCAAGTTCGAGGTCGTGAACTGGGTAGTTCTCTTCATGAGGGCGCAATTGCCGAGAGGCATAAGCAACCACTTTGCGCTCTTGCATTAGGACACAGCCTAGTCCTTGACGGGAAGCGTCGCAGTAAATGATGAAGTCCTTCTTAGTATCAGGAGGAGCTAGTACTGGGGCAGAAGTTAACTTGTCCTTGAGTGCCTGGAAACTTTCCTGACATTTATCTGTCCATTGGAACTTGACGCCCTTATGCAATAGCTTAGTCAGAGGCCTGGCAATCTTGGAGAAGTTCTCGACGAATCGACGGCAGTAGCTGGCGAGACCGAGAAAACTTCTGACTTGCTTAACGTTCTTCTGAGGAGTCAAATCGAGAATAGCCTGAACTCGTTCAGGGTTGACGGCAATACCATCCTTAGAGATGACATGCCCAAGATAGGTTACTTCGGGAAGCCAGAATTCACATTTGGAGAACTTGGCATAAAGTTGATGCTCTCGTAGCTTTTCCAGCACGAGGCGAAGATGTTCAGCATGTTCCTCTTCGTTCTTGGAAAATACCAGAATATCATCCAGATAAACCACGACGAACTTGTCGAGGTAATCCATGAATATATAGTTCATCAGGCGAGAGAAGGTGGCTGGAGCATTGGTTAAGCCGAAAGACATGACGGTGTACTCGTATGAACCATAACGAGTCACAAAGGCGGTCTTGGGGATATCTTCCTCACGAACACGGATCTGGTGGTAACCCAACCTCAAGTCGAGTTTAGAGAACACTGATGAACCAGCCAATTGATCATACAGATCATTGATCCGAGGAAGAGGATACTTATTCTGAATGGTAGCTTGATTTATAGGACGGTAGTCTTGGACCAATCGGTTTGTCCCATCTTTCTTCTTGACAAAGAGAGAAGGTGCTCCCCAAGGAGAGCAACTTGGGCGAATGAAACCACTTCGAAGAGATTTATCGATTTCCTCCTTAAGCTCAAGGAGTTCATGCGGCGGCATCTTGTAGGGTCGCTTGGCTATAGGAGTGGTGCCTGGTTTCAAGTCGATGACGAATTCGACAGCTCTAGCAGGGGGAATCCCTGGGAGTTCTTCAGGAAAGACGTCTAAGAATTCACGCACGATGGGAATGTTTTCAATGCCCTCGAGTGGGGTAGCGTTCAATGCGTTTAAAGCATAAAGCCTGGCCTCGGCATCCCGAACCAGATGAGCATCGTAGCTAATTATTTCATCAGAAGGGTGTAGCAGATGGACGGTCTTGGTGGCGCAAACGATAGAAGCAGTATGCGCCTTTAACCAATTCATTCCCAGAATGAGATCAATGCTACAGGACTTCAGTACGATGGAAGAGACAAGGAATTCCAGTCCTTCGATTTCTACAGGGACGTCGTTGCAAATCATGGAGGTTCGACATTGGCCCGCAGGGGTGTGCACTAATAGAGAAGCGTTCATGTCTTCACTTTTAATGCCATGCATGAATGCAAAATCTTCTGACATGAATGAATGCGATGCTCCTGTATCAAATAAAACAGATGCTGGTACTGAATTTACGAGGAGTGTACCCATCAATGTAGCAGGCTGGTCTTGAGCTTCATTCAGATCAATGTGGTTGGCATGAACACGACCATAAGACTTGGCATTGTTGTTGCGGGCCTGGTTGTTCCCACGGCCAGTTGCTGGAAGGGCTAGTTGATTCTGTTTCTGGTTGCATTCCCTAGCACGGTGCCCTGGTTGTCCGCACCTGAAGCACAACCCATTCTCGGGGGTAGGAACAGGAGCTTGGGGTGGTGGAGCTGGAAGCCTCGGCTGCCTAGTTGGAGCAGCCGGCAGACGAGGTGCAGCATAAGACTGCCTTGGGGCAGGTGCAGTTGGACGGTACATGCTGTTCGGGATCCATATCTTACGCTTCTGCGAGGGCGGGCCCGAAGATGAGCCCGTGTCACGGTTGCGCCTTTGAGAGCTCTGGTGTTCTTGCAGACCAGACTCGACATTGATGGCCTTGTTCACCAAGGTGGCGAAATCGGCAAAGTCATGCACTAGAAGTGTGAGCTTGATGTCAGCTTGAAGGCCTTCACGGAACTTCTCCTGTCTGCGAGCATCAGTTGCAATGTCTTCTTCAGCATAGCGGGATAAGTCCAGAAACTCCCGCTGATAAGCTTCCACAGTTTTGTTGCCCTGTGTGAGGTTGCGGAACTCACGCTTCTTCCTGTCCATGACTCCCTGAGGAATGAAGCGGGCACGGAAGGCAGCCTGAAAGTCTGGCCAGGAGATGATTGTCCCAACTGGCAGAGTACGCCTGTGGCTGTCCCACCATTGCGCTGCGGGTCCCTTTAGAAAGAATGAAGCAAAAGTGACATAGCTGGCAGGGGCTACATCAGCAGACTCCATCTCATAGGTGATGTCACGGAGCCAGTCATCAGCATCAAGCGGCTGGGTTGAGCTGCGGTACACACTTGGGTTGAGGCGTATGAAATCCTGCAGAGTTGTTGTGTTTGGATGCTGGTTCATATTGGGGTGAGGAAACTGAGCCATCATGTTTTCCATGAACTGGCGATTCATCTCAAGCTGTTGGATCATACCAGCCATGTACTCAGGCGGTGGTGGGAAGTTGCCACCACGACCACGACCAGCTGGTCTAACCATCCTGCTAATATATAACAGGGGTAGTTCAGTATTGAGAAATTTGCATAGACAAGAGTCATTCATGATGAAACATGCATAATGAAAGGAGCACGACAGATACCACATAGATAGTCGGCATAACTTACAAAAGGGGTCGGACATAGAGTTCAGTACACAGAGTTCAGTACATAGATTAAGTCATCATAGGCGGCACGCAGGCTCGCGAGTGCATCTAAGACTAATGAGCAAGACTACATCAGTCCCAGGAGGTACTGTGAAGGTAGCTGTAACCTGACAGCTGGTAGTGAGGCAACGGATAGTCCTCCACGTCAGTGGCCTGGGGGCCGCGGATACTCTGGTGTAGAACCCGACGCTCAGGTGGCAGAAGAGGACCAAGTGCGGGAGAGTAGCCTCCCACCTCTGGCCATCCGACACCGTGGGGCATCACGGTCCTGGCTGGGTAGATCGCAGAACGCGGCAGCTGTCCAGACCGGACAAAGGGGTGCAACCGCGTCAGAGCCCTGTAAAGGTGCTGACGAGTGGTGTACAACTCGTGGCGAAGAGCTCTGTTAGCTCGGTCCAGCCCATCAGCATGCAGAACCAGGCGCTGATGGTGGAAAGGCTCTCGGGTGACGGTGGAGTAGGCGGCAGTGTAGTATCCCTCCGCACCAACGTCAGATGCGATAGGAATGTGCCTGAAAGGGGAAGTGTCCAATGCCTGATACTCTCCACGAAGACGTGTCAGAGCAGCATGAGCCGCATCGTGGACTGCCATCTCGATGGTCACTCCAACACCATGAGCGGTGTGCAGCACGGTAGTGGACTCATACTCCCGAGAGTAGAGGTGGACGATGGCACGGTACTGCTCCTGGTTAAAGTCCTGGTACTCCTCGTAGACGGTGTACTCAGGGTGCCAGCGATAACCCAGATAGGTCATCATATCAGCTAGCACAGCAGGTGATCCTGAGGCACCAATGGCCGCAGTGTGGCGCACGACCTGCCTCGCGGGTTCCATCTGAAAACAAAGATGTTTCAATGGAGTCAAATGACAACATGGGCACTATTCAAAATGCTATCCTACAGAATAACTATGGCTTATCCAACTTTGGGGTGAACGTGGTAACGGGATCCTAATGTCAGAGTTAGTAAATTCGTTTAACCCGAGTAGAAAAGAGTTCAGAGTCCCAGAGTAAAGGTCGAGGAGTAAAAGATCCTAGTACCACCCAATGGCGACGTGGGCCCGTAAGGCTCACAGCCATGTTAGTAAAAGTTTTGTAGTGACTAGACTCGACTTCGGCCAAGGAGTGTGGAAGGGGGATTCCTACAGGCAGTCGGCTCTGATACCAACTTGTGACGCCCCCGATTCAATCGTACACTAATCATGCACGCAAATGTGTACGATCAAGATCAGGGACTCACGGGAAGATATCACAACACAACTCTAAAACATAAATAAGTCATACAAGCATCATAATACAAGCCAGGGGCCTCGAGGGCTCGAATACAAGTGCTCGATCATAGACGAGTCAGCGGAAGCAACAATATCTGAGTACAGACATAAGTTAAACAAGTTTGCCTTAAGAAGGCTAGCACAAACTGGGATACAGATCGAAAGAGGCGCAGGCCTCCTGCCTGGGATCCTCCTAAACTACTCCAGGTCGTCGTCAGCGGGCAGCACGTAGTAGTAGGCACCTCCGGTGTAGTAGGGGTCGTCGTCGACGGTGGCGTCTGGCTCCTGGACTCCAGCATCTGGTTGCGACAACCAGAAAGAAAGGAAAGGGGAAAAAGGGGGGAGAAAGCAACCGTGAGTACTCATCCAAAGTACTCGCAAGCAAGGAACTACACTACATATGCATGGGTATATGTGTAAGGAGGCCATATCAGTGGACTGAACTGCAGAATGCCAGAATAAGAGGGGGATAACTAATCCTGTCGAAGACTACGCTTCTCGCAGCCACCGTCTTGCATCAAGTAGAAGAGAGTAGATTGAAGTCCTCCAAGTAGCATCTCCAAAGCATCCAATAGCATCTCATAGCATAATCCTACCCGGCGATCCCCTCCTCATATCCCTGAGGTAGAGCGACCACCGGTTGTATCTGGCACTTGGAAGGGTGTGTTTTATTAAGTATCCGGTTCTAGTTGTCATAAGGTCAAGGTACAACTCCAAGTCGTCCTGTTACCGAAGATCACGGCTATTCGAATAGATTAACTTCCCTGCAGGGGTGCACCACATAACCCAACACGCTTGATCCCATTTGGCCGGACACACTTTCCTGGGTCATGCCCGGCCTCGGAAGATCAACACGTCGCAGCCCCACCTAGGCAAAACAGAGAGGCCAGCACGCCGGTCTAAACCTAAGCGCACAGGGGTCTGGGCCCATCGCCCATAGCACACCTGCACGTTGCGAGGGCGGCCGAAAGCAGACCTAGCCTAGTGGCGTTCCAGTCCAATTCGGCGCGCGCCGCTCCGTCGCTGACGTCTGAAGTGCTTCGGCTGATACCACGACGTCGGGATACCCATAACTACTCCCACGTAGATGGTTAGTGCGTATAGGCTCGTAGCCAACTCAGATCAAATACCAAGATCTCGTTAAGCGTGTTAAGTATCCGCGAACGCCGAACAGGGCCAGGCCCACCTCTCTCCTAGGCGGTCTCAACCTGCCCTGTCGCTCCGCCACAAAGATCCACACAGAGGGCCGTCGGGACAAAGGTCCTTTCAGCCCCCAATCCGTGAATCACTCGCGGGTACTCTTCGAGCTGACCCGACTTTAGTCACCATCTGTATAGTATGTATGTATGTATAGTATATACCCGTGATCACCTCCCGAGTGATCACGGCCCAATAGTATAGCAAGGCAGACTGACAAGAATGTAGGGCCAATGATGATAAACTAGCATCCTATACTAAGCATTTAGGATTGCAGGTAAGGTATCAACAGGTGTAGCAACAATGTCAGGCTATGCATCAGAATAGGATCAACGGAAAGCAGTAACATGCTACACTACTCTAATGCAAGCAGTATAGAGTAGAATAGGCGATATCTGGTGATCAAGGGGGGGGGCTTGCCTGGTTGCTCTGGCAAGAGAGAGGGGTCGTCAACTCCGTAGTCGAACTGGGCAGCAGCAGCGTCGGTCTCGTAGTCTACCGGAGAGAAGAGGGGGAAGAAACAATGAATACAATGCAAACAAATGCATATCGATGCATGACATGACAAGTAACGATGCTAGGTGTGCCCAATCGCGGTAGTAGGTGATACCGACGAAGGGGGGAAAACATCCGGGAAAGTATTCCCGGTGTTTCGCGTTTTCGGACAGATGAACCGGAGGGGAAAAGTTGCGAGTTCGATAGGTTAGGGGTGTGTGGCGGACGAACGGACTGCGTATCCGAAATCGTCTCGTCGTTCTGAGCAACTTTCATGTTGAAAATATTTTAATCCGAGTTACGGATTAAAAGATATGATTTTCTAAAGATTTTATTAATTTCTGGAATTTATTTAATTATTTAATTAATTCGGAAAACAGATTAATGACATCAGCATGATGTCATGCTGACATCAGCAGTCAACAGAGTTGACTTGGTCAACCTGACATGTGGGTCCAGTGGGACCCACCTGTCATTCTCTGTTTAGTTTAATTATAGATTAGTTAAATTAATTAGTGATTATGTTAATCTAATCAGGATTAATTAACTTAATTAATTACTTATTCAATTAATTAATTAATAATTAATTTTAATAAATCATTTTTATTTTTATTAATCATATTTACTATTTTTATTTATTTATTTATTTATTATTTTTTTATTTTATTTTTTTAGCGTTCTGGGGGCGGGCCCCATGTGTCTGTGGCCCAGAGGGTATCGGGCCCCACCCGGCAGTGGCCAAGGGGGCCGACCGGGCGCGGGTGCGGGCGCTCGCCCGAACGGGCGTGGGCGCTGGGCGCGGGCGCACCCAAGCGGGCACTCGCCCGCAGGGTGGGACGAGGCCGCCGGGGCACCGACGGTGGGGCACGCCGGCGCGGCCAGCCGGGGCCACGGCGGGCGGAGGCGAGGGGTGGGGTTCAGGGGCCGGCGTGGGGCGAGGGGAGCAAGGGGGGCGCGGGGGGGGGGGGTGCTGCGGGTGGGTGGCTCGCCGGAGCACACCCACGGCGAGCTGGCCTTAGGCGGCGCCCGCGAAGGGTGGCAGGTCGGCGAGCACCGTGGTTGGCCGAGACGGTAGGGGGGAGCGAGCGGGGCACTGGCCCAGTCGCTGCGCGGAGGCCGCGGCCGTGAGCGCGTGCGTGGGCGGGGCGAAGCAGCGCGAGGCCGGTGGCCATCGGGGACGGCACCAGGGCCTCGGCGCGGATGGCGGGCACGGTCGGATCCGGCGACGGGAGCAGAGGGGGAGAAGAGAGGGGCGATGCTCACGGCGCGGAGTAGGGGTTCGGGGCAGTGGGCTCGGGGGAGGTCGAGGAGGACCGGCGAGGAGGAGGGCGGGGAGCGTTCGGCGGCGACGGGGCGGTCCGGCGTGTGGCGGCGGTCTCCTCCCGATCCAGATCGGGGGGGGGAGGGAGGATATTTCGGGGGGAGTGGGGGAGGCTGTCGGTGGGGAGTGGGGGGGGAGTGGATAAGGGAGAGGAGTGGGGGGGGGGGCGACCTGGGCCGGCCTGGTTGGCCCGATGGCCAGCTGGGCCGCGGTCCAGCAGGGGGGGGCTTCCCTCCTTTTTTTTTTTTCTTTTTGGTTTTCTGTTTTTCTTTCCTTTTGTATTTTCTTTTATTATTTCTTTTCTGTTTAAATCATTTAATCCATTTAGCCATTTTATAAAAATATGTCTGTTGCACTATAATTACCTTTGTAATATTCGTCAACCACCGAACAATTTTATTTTAATCTTTGAAAACTTTTATTGTTTTCATCAATTTGAATTTTGAATTTGAACGGTTTCGAATTATTGCGAGGATAGCAACAGTAATCGGGATGACGTGCCATGATTAGCGTGGGATTACTGTAGCAAGATTATCCGGGCGTTACACCGTTGCATGGCCATCCTGCTCGACAGGCGGCTGCACCCCTGTAACCACCTTTTCCTTGGACAAAGTATCCGAGTTGGGTTGTGCGCCATTCCGGCCCACCAGCGCCTCCGCACCACATGGGAAGCCGGCGTTGCATGTCTGGCCGGGCGCGCTCGCCGCCAACGCAGATAGCGGGGGGAGGGGGGAACGACCCGAGAGGCCAGCCGCGATGGCCCCACCAGCAATGTCTCACTTGGCATTATCTCCAACTGCTCCACGCCTGCATCCCGAGGCCTCACCTGAGCCGCAGTCACCTCAACGATCGCACCAGCAGGGGACGGATCCCGGGGCGGTTCCAACTGATCGGGGGGGGGGGGATATCCTTCTCCACGTCAGGTGCACGCCCAACGGGAGGGAGGGCCTCCGATTGCGTGGGGCCGGCCACCCCATTCCCACTCCTTCCATTCGAAAATCCCGCCACCTGGGCACCAGCTGTGGCCGCCTGGCGTTCCGTGACCACGATCCGGTCAAAAGTGGAAATCCTGTTCGTCAGCCTACTTTGGATAGGCTGAGTGACCCCACCTTCCGTCAGCACGGGCTTTGAGGGCATTGGCGGGAGGCGCTAGTCCGCGCCGGCGCCGGCGGTCACTTCCGGCGACAGTGGTGCCCTTTGCCTGACCTCCACCACCGCACCTGCTCCGGAGCCGAGCCCGCACCGGTCACGCACCCCGAAGCGCCAGCTGAGATTGCGAGTGTGGCTGCGCCTTCCCTCGCTAGGGCCGCCCAAGCCGTCATCGTCAACCTCAGGGACACCACTCTGTCCACTATCTGAAGAAGCTCGCAGGAACCATGGCTCATCCGCCCCATCGAACTCAGTCACCGAATCCATATGAATCAAGATTTTGTACTGCAGCAGCTCCGGATCCGAGAGCGGTGCAACCAGCCCTGGCTCAGGCACAGCCAGCCAGCGCAAGGATGGGATGCTCTCAGGCTCCGCCGACGACACCGAAAGCTTGAACGCAGAGAGATCGCGCCTCGCGCTAGTCTCCGGCTCAACCGAATCCACCAAGCACGAAGACCCAAGCAGCTCTTCTGCCACCTCTCTCTTCCAAGCATGCGGAGGGATACCTTCCAACACCAAAGACACCTTGTACCTCATCATTGAGTGCACCGCCTGAACCTGGCGGTTCCACTGCCTGAAGAACAGCTTGACGCCGTTGTGATCAATCGATGGCCGCGCCGCTACGCTGTTGCGGTGCTCCTGCCTCGCAAAGACCACCAGAAAGTCCTCCGGTCTGTACTCATGCACTGAGAACCACTTCGGCGAGATGCCAACCACTGCACCCAACGCCTCAACCACGAACTCCGGGGGGATGCCGCGCCTCGCACCACCCACGTACGCCACCATCGCGAACTGAAGCCGCCTCTCCAAGTCCCCCATGGAACGCGTCCACCGAACAACGCAGAGCTCGGAAGGCAAGAACTCCTCGCGCTGCGCAGCCTCCATCCTGGGGCGGGGCAGCGCTGGCCACGCAGGCCAAGGTGCGGCACCACCCACAGACACCGGCGGGGACGGCGGGGTCGGGGGCCCTCTGGTCCCCTGCGCTGCACGGCCGGATTGGCCCGCCATGCCTCGCCTGGCCACCTTGGTCAAGGCCGCCCTGCGCAACTCGTCCTCGGGCGACGGACTGCGGGGGCGGTTGCAGTCCTTGGATTCGTGCCCCGGCAAACCACATCGAAGGCAGACCACCTGGTTAGTGCAGTCGATCTTGCGGTGCCCCTCCTCAAAGCACTTGAAACAGAGTCCGGCCATCTCCGGCGACACCTCGCGTCGCTGCTGCTGTCCTGCGGCTGATCCCTGTGCACGCTCACACTCCTCCCGACGCCGCCTCAAAAGCTCCTTCTTGGAGAGCCTAGGCTGCGACCAGCGAACCGCCGGCTGCGCCGCCGGCGGATCTGCCGGGGCCGCCCTCGAGTCAACCGCCAGGCCGCGCCCCTCCGACGACCCCGAGCTGCCCGAGAGGCCAAGGCCCGAAACGATGGGGTGCTCGCCACTGGGCCTGAAGGAGGAAGCGACCGACGCCGGGCTGGACGCCATGGACCTCGGGGAGGAGCGAGGGAAGGACCAGAGGGGGTGGCCGCCGGGGCCGGAGCGACCGCCGGCGGGGGAGGTGGGTGGACGCCGGCACCGGAGTGGTGCACGGCGGCGGGAGGGAGTGCTAGGGAGAGGGAGAGCGCTGTAATAGGGGTAGTGAAGACTTGTTTTTACGGGAAAGAGGGCGCACCAGAAGCAAAGGTTAGGAGGAGCAAGAAGAGGGCAATCGCTGCAACCTTGGCACCCATGGCGGACGGACATGGCAGATTTCGATTCTAAGGAAGAGGAAATATTTGTTGTTGGGCGAGGAGAAAAGGGGTCGAAAGGTGGCTAGTACTCCCTCTATTTTTTAATTTGCATATAAGATTTGGTCAAAGTCAAACTTTGAAAATTTTGATCAACTTTGTTGGAAAAAGTATCAACATCTATAATACTAAAGTTATATGATATGAAAATTAATTTCATGATGCATCTAATAATATTGATTTCATATTGTGACTCTTAATCCTATAAACTTAGTCGAAGTTGACAAAGTTTGATTTTGACCAAATCTTATATGCAGACTGAAAAAAAAACGGAGGGAGTACTTATAGAGATGGATTGCACTTGATATATATGGATATAAATCAATTAATGAAACAATTAAAATGTGTCAACCACATAAATGCCATTATTTAGTGCCTCAAATCAAGATATGCATATCCAATCTTTTTTTAAAATACCCGTGCATTGCACGGAACACCAAAATGCATTTATTTTACAAAAAAGCTGTTGTGAGATTAGTCACAGTGGTGAGTAACTTAGAGTAGTAACATGCATATGTTACTAGTCTATATTACTACCTCCACGGTTGGTAGTAAACATATATGATGTGTCATGCATCACTTCATTTATTACGTTTTAGACTCATCTTTTTTATATGTGTGATGTTACAGTAACTAGCTATGTTACCATATGCCTCTCTTTCTTCATTAGTTACGTGTCACATCATCTATTTCGCCTAGATAAGTGTGATGTTACCACCTATGTTACAACCACTGTGGGTAGTCTGATTGACCCATGCGGAAGTAATCTCATACGTAAAAACTAACGACATCTGCAGGTTTACGTAGGCCTCACTAGAATAGAAACTGTAGCAACACAAGGATAATTTCAAACGACTACCATCGTTTTTTCCTTAGATTTTGCACCTTTATTATGAATTACAAATTCACATGTCATATCAACACTTCAATACTAAGAGCTCTTCTACAACCATGTATGTGTTCAAGAGTAATAAGTCTTTGGGCCTACGTAAATTGCGGCAGTGGATATGCATATCCTGATTTCAGGCATTAGTGATGGCATTTGTGACGTTGATTATGCGCGTGGAAAGATAAGGCGCATATACTATCCAAAATCAAGAAATTGATTTATTTATATCCATAATATAGGAGGTATTGAGGCGCAATCCATCTCTATGTGTAAAACGTAGGTTTTGGGAAAACTGGCTCAACCCTCAAAGGGGTGGCCTATCACATATTGTGATGACATACAAGTCCAATACCAATAAGGTATGGTTTACACAGTAGGGCTACAATACGAAGTCTAACACCCTCCCTCAATCTCAACTCACTCCTGAAGTATCTAGGAGGTTGAGATTGCGCCTACAGACCTCAAACATGGGAGAAGATAGAGGCTTGGTGAAGATGTCTGCAAGTTGATCTTTTGAAGAGATAAATCTGACTTGTAGTAGCTTCTGTGCAACACATTCCCTCACAATATGATAGTCAATCTCAATGTGTTTAGTCCGTGCATGAAACACCGGGTTTGACGACAGAAATGTAGCACCGATATTGTCACACCAAAGGACTGAAGGATGTGGCTGAGCAACTCCTAGCTCTAGAAGTAGGGACTCAATCCATGCAAGTTCGGCAGTCGCATTGGCAACTGACTTGTACTCAACTTCTGTGCTGCTGCGGGAAACAGTGGCTTGCTTGCGTGCACTCCAGGCGATCAGATTAGGACCCAAGAACACAGCATGTCCCCCCATGGATCGCCTGTCATCTGGACACCCAGCCCAATCAGCATCAGAGAATGCAGAAAGAACTCCGGAGGAACTGGGGCGCAGGTAAAAACCAAAGGAGACAGTGAGACGCGCATAACGCAGTAAATGCGCTTCATAGCAGACCAGTGTACATCAGTAGGAGCATGAAGATACTGGCACAGCCTGTTAACCGCAAAGGAGAGATCAGGACGCGTGATCGTCAGATACTGCAGGCCACCAACAATACTCCTGTACTCAGTAGCATCCTCAGGAGAGAGAAGAGCACCATCAACGGCAGAAACGGTGTCAGTGGAGGACATGGGCATAGGCGATGGCTTGCACTTGAGCATACCAGCACGACGCAAGAGATCAAGAGAGTACTTCTTCTGGGTGAGAGCCAAACTGCCACGAGACTGATGAGCAACCTCAATACCTAGGAAGAAATGAAGTTGTCCCAAATCCTTAACTGCAAAATCATGACCAAGTGCAATCACAAGAGCATCAGCAGCCGTCGGAGATGAGCTCACGAGGACAATATCATCCACATACACAAGGAGGTACATGGTTACACTCGGTCGCTGAAACAAGAATAGTGAAGTATTAGCCGTCGAAGGAATGAACCCATGAGTGCGTAGAGCTGAAGCCAGGCGAGCATGCCAGGCACGGGGAGCCTGCTTCAATCCATATATGGCCGTCATCAGATGACAGAGATGATGAGGCTGAGTGTGATCAACAAATCTAGGTGGCTTCCGCATGTAAACCTCTTCTTCAAGCAATCCATGAAGAAAAGCGTTCTGCACATCAAGCTGGCGGAGAGACCATCCGCGAGAAACTACCAGAGACAGAAGAAGTCAAATAGTGGTAGGCTTGACAACTATGCTGAATGTATCATCATAGTCCAGGCCCTGACGCTGTTTAAAGCCCTTAGCCACGAGGCGCGCTTTGTAGCGCTCAATGGAACCATCTGCATGTTTCTTCACCTTGAACACCCACTTCGAATCAATGATGTTGACGCGAGACGGAGGGGGAACAAGTGTCCAGGTCTTATTCTTCATAAGAGCATGATATTCTTGTTCCATAGCAGCCCGCCAGTGTGGAGTACTCATAGCGGCTTGATAACTGTGTGGTTCGGCGGTTGGATCATCCACAACATGAGCCAGGCAAGCAGCAAGATAGGTGACCGTGCCATCGGTGCGCTCCTTGGGACGAACAATGCCACTGCGGCTCCGAGTGTGTGGACGCCGCGGAGGAGCAAACACCGGGGCCGACGGGATGTCTGGAGCAGGTGAGGCCGGTCCAAGGGACTCCGGCGAAGAAGGACCGGGTGACGGCGGACCAGGCGACGTAGGCTCCAGTGGCGTGTAAGCCACTACAGACCTAGGAGAAGTAGGCACCAGGGACGCCCGCGCGGATGGCGAGGGCGACGATGGAGGGGAGTCCGGGCGAGGAGGCGGCGATGGAGACTGCTCAGAGGAGGCCGTCGCAGGCTCTGGCCCGGTCGTAGTAGCCAACATGGGCTCCGGCCCAGGCGCGGTTGGAGACGGGGCGCCCGGTGCGGAGTCGAGGGCGGGAGGCGGTGCATGCACCGGCCGATCGTCGTGCACCACAGGCGACGTAGCGGGTCCGTTAGGGAGGAGTTCCAGGCGAGCTCCACGTCCAATTCCTGCACCATGATTAGGTAACAGCACAGACGAATATGCAACATCTTCAAATTGGCCAGGCATAAGAGGAAATGAATGCATAGATGGTGCTGTGGTGGATGACTGAGGCATGGCAGAAAAGGGGAAGATGGTCTCATCAAAAACAACATCCCGAGATACGTAGACTCGATTGGTTGGGATATGGAGACACTTGTAGCCGTTATGGAGAGAACTATACCCTAAGAACACACACTTTTTGGAGCGAAACTCAAGTTTGCGATTATTATAAGGACGAAGATGAGGCCAACAGGCACACCCGAACACCTTAGAAAAGGTATAGTCAGGAGTTTCACCTAAGAGAAGCTCAATAGAAGTTTTCATATTAAGAACACGCGTAGGTAATCTTTTAATGAGAAAACACGCGGTAGCAAAAGCATCACTCCAAAAATGAAAGGGTACACAAGCATGAGCAAGAAGTGTGACGCCAGTCTCAACTATATGGTGATGTTTGCGCTCAACAGCGCCATTCTGCTGATGTGTATGCGGGCATGATAAATGATGAGAGATCCCAAGCTTATTAAAGAAAGTGTTGAGGTTGCAATATTCGCCCCCCCCCAATCTGACTGAACATGGATAATTTTATGCTTGAGTAGACATTCAACATGCAATTGAAATTGTATAAATATATCAAACACATCAGATTTGTGCTTAAGAAGATAAAGCCAAGTGAAGCGACTATAGGCATCAACAAAACTGACATAATAGTTGTGACCACTAACAGATGTTTGTGCCGGACCCCATGTCGTGGTTCTAAGTTTGACAGTAGAATGGGGAGTAGGTATGGAGAGGCAAGATCCTAGCTATGAAGTAGTTGTATACGCAAGGGATTTACGAGTTCAGGCCCTTCTCAGAGGAAGTAACAGCCCTACATCTCGGAGCCCGGAGGCGGTCGACTGGATTATGTGCATATGAGTTACAGGGGTGCGAACCCTTTACACTGAGGAGGGGGGTGGCTTATATAGTGTCTGCCAGACCCCTCCGGCCCTCAGTTATGCGGGGTTTAAAGTACATAAAGGATTGGCGTTACTGGTAACGCCCTACATAAAGTGTCATCATGGTAATAAAGACTACTTAATTACAGACCATTTAGATACAAAGTGACTTTTAATCTCCTGGTGGTCGAGTGAGTCTTCGTGGTCGAATGCCTTCGAGTCCGTCGAGTGGAATCCCTCTTGGTCGACTGGAACGCTGTTTCTTCTGAAGATGTCCTTGGGGAGGGTCCTCTGGACAGGCCCATGACCCTACCCTAGGTACATGACTTCATCATTAGCCCCCGAATGGATCGAGGTTTGAATGAGGAAGGAGTTGATAATCTTTTCGACCTGTTTTTGTGTTCTGTGTATGTCTCATCCTGGATAAATGACCCCTTTTTTTGATGGCATCAACTTTTTCTTTCAGTCGCCTTGATCCATTCTTTTCTTCTGTCGAGTGAACTTTTGAACTTGGTGAACTTCCGAGCGACGGATTGTAGGAAATCTACCGTCTGACAAGTTGATCTGCTGTTAGCGGATTTTGTGGGATCCGAATTTTGGGAAGCGCGCGAAGCAGGGTGGACCACGGTACTCGGATGGGATAAGGCGTAGACGCCTCGATTTCCACTCCGCCTTTTTCGCCACGTATCGCGCGCGCGCGACTGTTTCGGGATTTGACAGGACCGCCCGGGCCTACTTGTCAGCCACTCGGAAGCGTCCCTATATAAGGTGCCAGGCGAGGGTTTTTGAACAATGCCTCTCCATTCCCCTTTCTGCCTTCTTCACCCCCACCTGATGCACCCGCTTTTGCCTCCGCCCATCCACTCCTTGCGCGCTTTGCCGGCGACGATGGTGAAGGAGAAGACGGCGGCCTTGGAGCGAGCGAAGAAGGCGACGACGACGGCGAAAGCGAAGGGAAGAGCAACCAGTCGGGGTGGATCTTTGTCGAGGTCTCGCCTGCCTCAAGGTTGGGTCCAAGGGGATTGGATCCGCTCGACCATCACCCAGGCGGACCTCAACGACCTGGCCAATGAGGGACTGATCTCTCACGGGTCAGCAAGGCTTCCGGGGACCGAATGGCAACCGGAGCCACTGGAGGGTGAGTGCGTTCTCCTAGCCACTCATGTAGATCGTGGATTCTCCCTGCCACCGAGTCTTTTCTTTCGAGGGTTTCCGAACTTCTTTGGGGCGCAACTCCACCATTTCACTCCCAATTCCATTGCCTACCTCGCCGCCTTTGTGTCTCTGTGCGAAAACTTCCTGGGTTGTCAACCGCATTGGGGTCTCTTTAAGCACATATTCACTTGTCGCTCTCAGACGGTGAAAAAGGCGAGTCCGGATGATTATAGGACTAAAGTAATCCAGATGTGCGGGGGTCTTGGAATCCAAGTGAGGAGTAAGAGCGCTTTTCCGGCCATGACCCTTCCCGAGTCGGTTAGAGGGTGGCAGTCGGCCTGGTTCTACTGCCAAGACGAGTCGACGCCGGGGCAGTCGACTGGTCTCCCTCCGTTCTCCACGGACCGAGTGAACAAGCCGCCTTCTCTGAAGGTGCTCCCGAAGGAGAAGGCTCAGGTAAAAATGTTGATGGAGCATGTAGTCCAGCTCATTCGGGACGGAGTGACTGGCATGGACCTTCTGGAGGTTTTCCTTCGACGGCGTATTCAACCGCTCCAATACCGAGGCCACCCGATGTGGCTGTACTGCGGCACCGAAGATACCACTCGGGTCCATCCAGAGGCGGTCGATGACACCACACTGGAGAGGTGGATGGCTGCCATCACAGGGAATAAAGATAACCCTCGAGGGGCTAGGAGGATCCCACCACTTGACCATACCTACACACCGGACACGGTATGACCACTTATCCCTGGTTGTGATCTTGCTTTATTCATTCTGCTTCACTGCAAATTGGTCGATTGACCTTTGTATTGTTTTGTTGTCTGTTAGGCCACCACTGAGTTGTACTCGATGCCAAATGGAGCACAAGCGCCGACTGAGGAGGAGGAAGGAAGTGGGGGCGAGAGCCCGGAGGAGTGGGATTCGGATGCTGATGACGACGATGAAGACGATGACTCTGATGAGGAGGAAGAGGAGGAGGAGGAGGAAGTTGCACCTCCTTGTTCGGAAAGACACTCGAAGCTTGTCCATGATCCTGCAGCCGAGCGTGGCAAGGGGGTTGCGCCCGTCGCGCAGTCGACCAAGCGTCCTCGGACGACTTCTCCGGCACCGACTGAAAAAGCTCCGAAGCAATCTCGAGTGGCGCCGTCGAAGCAGACGAAGGTCTTGCTGAAGATGAAGATGGTGATCCCCACTATCTTAGGGTAATAGTGTAACTTGAGTTTCCTCGTTTCACATGAATTTATTCTTGGCCGATTCGTGAGCTGACCAACTGACTTCTGGAGCTGCAGTGCTGCTACTTCTGATACCTCAGCCAGGGCTGAAGATCACGAGATGGAAGATGCGGTCACTTCAAAACCTGGTATGACTTTTGTAGTTCCGTCTTCAGTCGGTTGGCTCTTTGTCTTTAATTTTGACTCTTTTCTGCAGCTCCATCTAACGTCGTTATTAACCTTCCCGACGACGATGACGAGGAACCACTGAGGCAGAGGAGGAACAGGAAAGCGTCTGCTGGCAAGGAGACTCAGGACGTGCCAGCACCCGAGACATTGGTCGTAGAGGGGGACAACGTCACTCGGCCTACCGTATCTTTTTCGATGCCGCTGACGAGTGCTCGCCCTTCGTCGTCGAGTGCTGCTCAGCCTTCACTTTGCTCGACCCACCACGTCCCAGAAGACCAAGCTAGTGCTGCTAAAGAACCAATACGCCAGGCAGGGATCATGATGGAGCAAGTAAAGGCAATCCGAGACGCAAGTCAGGCGGCTTATGACGCCAGTTCAGCTCTTCAGAGCAATGTTCAGGTCAGTCGATCACCGCCTGTTCTATTAGGATATGATATCTTAAAATCCTTCTTTCTGAAAATTTCGGATTAGTGGGGGCATGCTGAGTGCACCCACTGGGTGTAGTCCCCAAGGCTATGGTCGACTGCAGGCAGTTGACCATAGTCTTTATGTCTTAAGCTTTTTCTTTATTCGATCAGGTCAAATGGATTGATAAATCGGTGGGGGCACGCTGAGTGCACCCACTGGGTGTAGTCCTCGAGACTGTGGTCGACTGCTGGCAGTCGACGACAGTCTGAAGATAACCTCTCTTTTTGTTTACTACTTGTTGGTCGACTGATCAACTCTAACTGATAGAACTAGTGGGGGCACGCTGAGTGCACCCACTGGGTGTAGTCCCCGAGACTATGGTCGAATGTTTATATTCGGCTGTAGTCTTAGAAATGATATGATTTTTCCTTAGTCACTCGGAGGTGAACTATCTTTGACATTTGTCGATTGGTTCTTTCATAGAAATCTTGCGAGCTTGCGGCTCGTTACACTGAGTTGGAGAACAAGCAAATCCAGCTCGAGCTTGATCTGAAACTGGTCCAGGAGAACTTCACGAAGTCGAAGGAGGAAGCAAAAGGTATGTTTGGTGAGAACCCGACGACTGCTTTTTGCCTCTCGTCCGTTTCAGAGTCTGATCTCACTGTGACTTTGCAGACAAACTGAGGGATGCTCTGAAGAAGAAAGACCTTGACTTGGCTGAGATGCAGAAAGTGGCTTTAGAGAAGACCAAGCTCGCAGATGAGAAGCTGGCTTCAATCACCAAGCTTGAAGAGGAAAATACCAATCTAAAAGCTGCTCTTGATGCGGCCAACAAGGAGGTCAGTCGACTGAAGAGTGACAAGATTGCCTTGAGTGACAAGGCCAGTGAGTTGGTGGGAAAGAAGAATGATCTGGAGGCTTATCTGGGAGGACTCGCCAAAAAGCTATTCCTCATGCTTGAAGGTAATCTTTTGTATCAAATAGACATTTTAACTACGATCTCTCCATCCGACTGCTGTATTGACTCTGGGGTTGTGCTCGCAGAGTTCTGCTAGAACTTTGAAGAGGAGACTGATCGACTGGAAATAAACCTGGATCCCATCAACTCTCTTGTGAAAGATGAAGTCACCATGAATATGCTCCGACTCAAATCTCGCGTTGCTGCTGTTGTCGACTATCTCGCAAGGCTGAAGGTCGCAACTTCCCGCATCGACACAACACTCTGGCCAAGAGAGACGCTTCAGAACGACCTCGAGTCTCTGATGACTCGACTGAATGAGGTTCCAAGTCGAGTGCAAGAATGGAAGAAGTCTTCTGCCAGGTGCGGCGCGGATGTTGCTCTGTCTCTGGCCCGTGTTCACTGCAAGGAGGCACGAGAGGACAAGCTTGCATCCCTTAAGATGGCTAATACCAAGAAGCATGATTTCCGATCTTTCATGGAGACCTTCATCGCCGGTGCCACTCGGATTGCAGATGGAATCGACCTGGATGAATTTGTTGCACCTTCCAGCCCTCCACAGGAGGGGTAAAAAACTTCTGTGCTTGATACTTTAAATTTGCATCGGTATGCCGAGTGATTTTTGTAACCGATAAACCTTAACGGCCTTAGCGCACGAGAACTTTCGGTTTCGTTGGATGTTATCTGAACTTGGATTCAACGCTGGATATGTTTGCATTTGGTTTGAGGTGTCTTTTGCAGGCTAGGGCGAAGCGCTTGTTGCAATCGACTTGTTCCTCAACACACTTAGGCGAGCACTGGGCTGTAGCTAAGCCTCTGAGTGGGAGATCTGCTCTTCACTCGGTAGGATTTTCAAAAGCTTAGGAGAGCACTGCACTGCAGCTAAGCCCTCGAGTGGGAGGTCTGCTCTCCACTCGGTAGGATTTTCAAAAGCTTAGGCGAGCACTGGACTGCAGCTAAGCCCCCGAGTGGGAGGTCTGCTCTCCACTCGGTAGGATTTTCAAAACTTAGGCGAGCACTGGGCTGCAGCTAAGCCCCCGAGTGGGAGGTCTGCTCTCCACTCGGTAGGATTTTCAAAAACTTAGGCGAGCACTGGGCTGCAGCTAAGCCCCCGAGTGGGAGGTCTGCTCTCCACTCGGTAGGATTTTCAAAAACTTAGGCGAGCACTGGGCCGCAGCTAAGCCCCCGAGTGGGAGGTCTGCTCTCCACTCGGTAGGATTTTAAAAAACTTAGGCAAGCACTGGGCCGCAGCTAAGCCCCCGAGTGGGAGGTCTGCTCTCCACTCGGTAGGATTTTCGTGGCGTACCTCTGGAGAAGGAGGTAACAGTCGACCTGCACCTCGTCCTCCTTGCAAAGCGCACGTTGTATTTGTGGCATAGCTCGGAAGGAGAGGGTGGCAGTCGACCTGCACCTCATCCTCCTTGCAAAGCGCACGTTGTATTTGTGGTGTAGCTCGGAAGGAGAGGGTAGCAGTCGACCTGCACCTCATCCTCCTTGCGTAGCGCACGTTGTATTTGAACTTAGGCGAGCGCAATGCTGCAGCTAAGCCTCCGAGTGGGAGGTTGGCTCTCCACTCGGTAGGATTTTGTTTAACTTAGGCGAGTACTTGTACTGCAGCTAAGCCTCCGAGTGGAAGGCTGGCTTACCACTCGGTAGGATTTTGTTTAACTTAGGCGAGTACTTGTACTGCAGCTAAGCCTCCGAGTGGAAGGCTGGCTTACCACTCGGTAGGATTTTGTTTAACTTAGGCGAGTACTTGTACTACAGCTAAGCCTCCAAGTGGAAGGCTGGCTTAGCACTCGGTAGGATTTTGTTTAACTTAGGCGAGTACTTGTACTGCAGCTAAGCCTCCGAGTGGAAGGCTGGCTTACCACTCGGTAGGATTTTGTTTAACTTAGGCGAGTACTTGTACTGCAGCTAAGCCTCCGAGTGGAAGGCTGGCTTACCACTCGGTAGGATTTTGTTTAAACTTAGGCGAAATGGATTCGCAGCTAAGACCCCGAGTGGGAGGCTGGCTCACCACTCGGTAAGGATTTTTTTTACAGACTTAGGTGAATCGGATTCGCAGCCAAGCCACCCACTAGGGGATTGCTTTATGCGGACAAAAGTAACGACAATTACTGGGAAAATTATATAAAGCTCTTGTCTTTGATAAATAAACTACAGAAGTACTTTTATTACAACCCATCAGAGTGAATATTTAAGTATAAAAGGGGTGTAGAAGCTCCGCGTTCCAAGCTCGCGGCTCGTCGATCTGGTGCTCGACGTTGTAAAGACGGTATGCTCCATTGTGGAGAACCTTGGTGACGATGAAGGGACCTTCCCAAGAAGGAGCGAGCTTGTGTGGTTTCTGCTGATCCACTCAGAGAACCAGATCTCCTTCCTGGAAGGCTCGACTCCTTACGTTTTTGGCATGGAAGCGACGCAAGTCCTGCTGGTAAATGGTCGATCGGATCAAAGCCATCTCCCTTTCTTCCTCTAGAAGGTCGACTGCGTCCTGCCGGGCTTGTTCTGCTTCAGCTTCGGTGTAGAGCTCGACTCGGGGAGCATTGTGAAGCAGGTCACTCAGCAAGACCGCTTCAGCTCCATAGACTAAGAAGAACGGAGTTCTCCCAGTCGACCGGTTAGGCGTGTTCCTTAACCCCCAAAGTACTGACGGAAGTTCGTCAACCCATGCACCAGCTGCATTCTTGAGATCACGCATCAATCGGGGTTTCAACCCTTTGAGAATCAAGCCGTTGGCTCGTTCTGCCTGTCCATTCGACTGAGGATGAGCGACTGAAGCATAGTCGACTCGTGTGCCTTGAGATGTGCAGAAAGCTCTGAATTCTTCGGAATCAAAGTTTGACGCGTTGTCAGTGATGATGTTGTGCGGGACTCCATATCTGAATATCAATTCTCTGATGAAGCTGACAGTAGTACCGACATCAAGGTTCTTGATGGGTTTAGCCTCAATCCACTTGGTGAACTTGTCGACTACTACCAGCACATGGGTGAAACCGCTTCTGCCTGTTCTCAAGGGGCCAACCATATCTAACCCCCATACCGCGAAGGGCCAGACGAGTGGCATGGTCTTTAAAGTTGAGGTGGGCTTGTGTGACATATTGGAGTAAAATTGACATCCATCACACTTGTCGACTATCTCCTTTGCCATTTCATTCGCTCTTGGCCAGTAAAATCCGGCTCGGTATGCTTTGGCCATGATGGTCCGAGAGGACGCATGATGGCCACAGGTCCCCGAGTGGATGTCGTCAAGGATTATTCGACCTTCTTCTGGCGTTATGCATTTCTGACCAACTCCAGTCGTGCTTTCTCTGTACAGTTGTCCCCTTATCACGGTAATGGCGTTAGATCGGCGGACGATCTGTCGAGCCTCTTCTTCATCCTCTGGGAGCTCTTTCCTCAAGATATACGCGATATACGGTACTGTCCAATCAGGAGTGATCACCAATGCTTCCATGATCAGGTCGACCACCGTTGGAACTTCAACTTCAGTCGGATCTGTGATACTCTTAGGCTGCGGAGCTTCTTCGATAAAAGGATCTTCTCTGACTGATGGAGTATGGATATGCTCCAAGAACACATCACTGGGAATGGCTTCTCTCTTGGAACCTATCTTCGCCAAATCATCAGCCACTTGATTCTTCAGTCGGGATATATGGTGGAGCTCTAACCCTTCAAATTTCTTTCAAGCTTCCTCACTGCATTGCAGTATCCAGTCATGGCTGGGCTTCTAACATCCCACTCCTTCATCACCTGATTGACCACCAAATCCGAGTCGCCATAAACCATAAGGCGACGGACGCCGAGTGAAATGGCCATGCGCAACCCATACAAAAGTGCTTCATATTCTGCTTCATTATTGGAGGAATCAAAGTGGATCTGGAGCATATATCTAAGCTTATCTCCTCGGGGGGAAACCAAAACCACCCAGCACCGGAACCATTTAACATCTTAGAGCCATCAAAGAACATGGTCCAATGCTCCGAGTGAACTTGAGTCGGCTGCTGTTGTTCGATCCACTCGGCAAGGAAATCTGCTATCGCCTGGGACTTAATGGCTTTCTTTGCCTCAAATTTGATATCAAGGGGAAGGAGTTCAATCGCCCATTTAGCCACTCGACCAGCTGCATCTCTGTTGTGCAGAATCTCTGACAGTGGTGCGTCGCTGACGACTGTAATGGAATGATCAAAGAAATAATGAGCAACCTTCTTCGTGGTCATGTAGATCCCATATACAAGCTTCAGATAATGAGGATATCTTTGCTTCAATGGAGTCAAAACTTCAGAGAGATAATACACTGGGCGCTGAACTTTGAAGGCTTTCCCTTCTTCTTCCCGCTCGACCGTAAGTACTGTACTGACGACTGTCCTGTGGCTGCAATGTAAAGCAACAGAGGCTCTTTGCTGATTGGAGCAGCAAGCACCGGCTGGGTGGAGAGCAGAGCTTTTAGCTCGGCAAATGCTGCATTAGCTTCTGGAGTCCACTCGAACTTGTCTGCCTTCTTCATCAGTCGGTAAAGAGGCAATGCCTTTTCACCGAGGCGAGAGATGAATCGACTTAACACGGCCAAGCATCCAGTAAGCTTCTGGACATCGTGCACATGCACAGGGCGTTTCATTCGGAGTATGGTGCCAACTTTTTCTGGGTTAGCGTCGATTCCTCGTTCTGAAACGAGAAAACCGAGTAACTTTCCGCCAGGAACTCCGAATGTGCACTTTGATGGATTAAGCTTGATATCATACCTCCTGAGATTGGCAAATGTTTCAGCGAGGTCAGTCAACAGGTCGGAACCCTTTCGTGACTTGACCACGATATCATCCATGTACGCATCCACATTCCGACTGATTTGAGTGAGTAAACACTTCTGAATCATCCTCATGAACGTGGCTCCGGCATTCTTGAGACTGAATGGCATGGTGACATAGCAGAAGCACCCGAATGGAGTGATGAAAGCTGTTTTGATCTCGTCGGGTCCATACAGACGGATCTGATGGTACCCGAAATAGGCATCTAAAAAGACAACCTCTCGCATCCCGCAGTCGAGTCGACAATTTGGTCGATGCGAGGGAGAGGAAAATGATCTTTCGGGCAGGCCCAATTGATATGTTTGAAATCGATGCACATGCGAAGTGACTTGTCCTTCTTGGGGACCATGACGACATTGGCAAGCCACTCGGAGTGGTATATCTCTCGGATAAACTCTACTGCAAGGAGTCGAGCCACCTCCTCACCAATGGCTTTTCTCTTCTGAACAGCGGACCATCGAAGATGTTCTTTGACAGGTTTTGCTTTTGAGTCGACTCTAAGGCGATGCTCAGCCAGCCCCCTGGGAACACCCGGCATGTCAGCAGGCTTCCATGCAAAGATGTCCCAGTTCTCACGGAGGAACTGGATGATCGCTTCTTCCTATTTAGAGTCGAGTGTTGTGGAAATATGGGTCGGAGCTGCGCTGGGGTCAGTCGGGTGAATATGAACGGGCTTCGTCTCACCAAACGACTGGAATGCTGACTCTGTGGCGGGCTTCTTGGCCCACAACAAATCACTCGGATCTTCATTTTTATTGTATCTCTCCAGCTCTACCACTGTTATCTGGGCATCCGCAATCTTCGAGCCTTTCTGAAAACACTCTTCTGCCTTCTTTCGGTTGCCAGTGATAGTGATCACCCCTTTGGGACCAGGCATCTTCAACTTGAGGTATATGTAACATGGTCGAGCCATGAATCGAGCATAGGCTAGTCTGCCTAAAATGGCGTGATAAGCGCTCTGGAAATCCATGACTTCAAATGTTAACCTTTCTTTGCGGAAATGCTTCGAATCGCCGAAGACCACATCGAGGGCTATTTGGCCGAGTGACTCAGCTTTCTTCCCAGGTATGACTCCATGGAAACTCATGTTGCTGGAACTGAGTCTGGACATCGGAATGCCCATTCCCTTTAGCGTCTCCGCATACAGTATATTCAACCCACTGCCGCCATCCATCAGTACCTTAGTCAGTCGAGTGCCTTCGACGACGGGGTCGACCACCAAAGCTTGCCTCCCAGGGGTGGCTATGTGCGTCGGATGATCGGACTGGTCGAATGTGATGGTAGTCTGAGACCATTTCAGATAACTGGGCGTTGCAGGAGCAACCATATTCACCTCACGGTTGATAACTTTCAATCGACTTTTGCTCTCCACATCAGCAAAAATCATCAGGGTGGAATTGACATGAGGATATCCTCCATCACTGTCCTCCTTGTCCTCAGCCTTGTCCGACTCCTTTTCTTTGTCCTTGGGCTGTTTTCCTTGAAACTGCTGGATTAAGAGCCGGCACTGGCGAGTGGTATGTTTCAAGTAGATGAAGTTACCCTCTTCGTCCTTCTTCGTGTGGATGTGACACGGCAGATCCATCACGTCATTTCCTTCCTTATCCTTCACCTTCTTGGGGTTCTAAGATCCTTTGGGCTTCCCTTTGAATTTGCCCTGAGTCACGGCCAAAGCCTCTCCAGGAGCAGCTGGCTCGGCTTTCCGCTTCTGCTTCCGATTGGAGTTTCCTTTTTCCAACTGACTCGGCTTATACTTTCCACTTTGGAGTCTGTCCTCTTCTTCACCGTTAGCGTATTTGGTGGCATTCTCCATCATTCGACTCAGGGTCATATCCCCGGTTCGACCAAACTTCAGACTTAACTCTCTGTTCTTGACACCATCCTTGAAGGCACAGACCGCTTGATGATCAGACACATTCTCCACGGTATGATGCAAAGTGATCCATCTCTGGATGTAATCTCTCAGGGTTTCATTCGACTTTTGCACGCAGACTTGCAGCTCTGTCAATCCGGCCGGTCGCTTGCAAGTTCCCTCGAACGTCCTGACGAACACTCGGGAAAGATCTTCCCAAGTGTAAATGCTGCTAGGAGCTAACTGATTCAACCATGCCCTGGCCGAACCCTCCAACATGAGTGGTAAATGCTTCATGGCCACCTCATCATTACCGCCGCCAATCTGTACCACCACTCGGTAGTCTTCAAGCCAGGTTTCAGGCTTGGACTCACCGGTGAACTTACTTACCCCAGTCGCCAACCTGAAGTTGGGGGGTATCACTGCGGCTCTGATGGCTCTGCTAAAACATTCTGGACCTGAAACATGAACTCGGCTGCTAGTGGGCGCATCTCTGTCATGGCCACCTCGATGAGCTCTGTTCCAATCGACCAAACCTTGCACGATGATGGATCTCGCGTCAAAGCCTGGTTCCCTCGGGTCGACCGGAGCTCTTCGCCCAACACTGAGCTGGCGCATGTCATCTTGCTGCCGATGGGCGTAAGACCCACCCCTTGGGGGAGGAGTGGACACTCGACGCCTATCATCACGATCAAATCGGTCATCATACTGGTCACGCCGACCTTCACGTCCCTCGCGCCGCGGAGGCGATCTTGGGCTATGAGCCGACTGAACTGTATTCGCAGCGACGGATCGACTGTGAATCCTGTTGCGCGACTGTGACACAGCTGAATTCTGATCTCCTGCGGCTCGGAGCAAATCCCTGATCTGCATCAAGCCTCTGCCAGCCTCCGACTGACAGGGCTGAATTGACTCTGCTATACGGGCTGCAGCTGCTAAATTCTTAATCGGGGTTTGATATACCTGAGTTGGTTGCGGAAAGAGCTGACGTCGACTAGAGTCCAGTACTCGTTGCCGCGCACGCTCGTCGAGTGCTCGCTGGAGGTTCTTCGTTCAGCCAAGTTGGCCAAACGCGCCTCTTCCAAGGCACGAGCCTTGGGAGTTTCTCCTGCGATGGGAGTATGCAGGGCATCCATGTTCCGGCGGCGAAGATCTTCCCTTTGCAGAGAAGTGAGTAGCTCGGGTTGATATTCCTCGTGGGCCTGAGCGGGGTCGCCTCCACCGTTTATCCCGTCGGTGCGGGGGAAGCCGGGAGGGCTACGAGGCCCATTGACCATCAGGACCTCCGCCGCTGGATCACTGCTGTCGCACTCGGATGCAGTCTCTACGGAGCCAGTTGACAGATCGAACATGCCATAGAGAGATTCGTCGGGCTCAATTGCCGCGACTTGGGTGGTGGCCGATTGGCGAGCTACTGCGTGTCTCACCCATCGCTGAAGCCTCGACCGACTAGTGCGCTTGCGCTGGCGGGAGACAGGGAGGGAGGACGGCACAGGAGTCGACCGATATGGAGTCGACGGTTGCCGTAGCAGGACGCCACGGATACACGCCCGAAAATGCGTCGCATCGCGGACGGGGAGCGCGTCGATGTCGAGTGGAGCCTCCTGGAGCCAAGCGGAGTTGTCGGCAATGAAAGTGAGCGCACCGAGACGGATCTCGCGGCCCTCGACCAAAACTTCGCCAGAAACCATGATGAAGGCAATCGGAAAAACTGCAACTTCTCCAAAAAGTCGCTAAGACACCAGCCCCACGGTGGGCGCCAACTGTCGTGGTTCTAAGTCTGACAATAGAATGGGGGGTAGGTATGGAGAGGCAAGATCCTAGCTATGAAGTAGTTGTATACGCAAGGGATTTACGAGTTCAGGCCCTTCTCAGAGGAAGTAACAGCCCTACGTCTCGGAGACCAGAGGCGGTCGACTGGATTATGTGCGTATGAGTTACATGGGTGCAAACCCTTTACACTGAGGAGGGGGTGGATTATATAGTGTCTGCCAGACCCCTCCGACCCTCAGTTATGTGGGGTTTAAAGTACATAAAGGATTGGCGTTACTGGTAACGCCCTACATAAAGTGTCATCATGGTAATAAAGACTACTTAATTACAGACCGTTTGGATACAGAGTGACTTTTAATCTCCTAGTTGTCGAGTGAGTCTTCGTGGTCGAATTCCTTCGAGTCCGTCGAGTGGTATCCCTCTTGGTCGACTGGAACGATGTTTCTTCTGAAGATGTCCTTGGGGAGGGTCCTCTGGACAGGCCCATGACCCTACCCTAGGTACATGACTTCATCACCCCACACATCATAAAACACAATTTCAAGAGGGTTCTTTACTTCTCTAGTAGATGAAACAAAAGGTAGCTGATGACTCTTGCCTTGCTGACAGGCATCACACACGGACATCTCTTTATTGCTAGACACTAATGGCAGCTCATGACGGTGGATTATGTGGTGAACGATGGGTGTGGCGGGGTGACAAAAGCGAGAGTGCCACTGGGAAGGCGACACACGAACACCACTGAAGACACACGGGGCGGATGGATCCTCCAAACGGTACAAGCCTTGGCTCAACCGGCCACTAAGCAGAACGTCCCGGGTTGCTCGATCCTTAACAAAAAGGTTAAAAGGGTGAAATTCACATAGGACATGATTATCAATGGTAAGCTTAGGGACAGATAAAAGATTACGAGTCACTGAGGGAACCCGTAAAACATTACGAAGATGGAGCCGCCTAGAGGGGTGACTAGTTAAAAGAGATGCTTGTCCAATATGAGAGATTGGCATACCTACACCATTGACGGTGTGAACCTGATCGTGCCCTAGTAGGGCTGGTAGGTGGAGAGTTTGTTGAGCTCGTTCGTCATGTGATCCGTGGCGCCGGTGTCCATGTACCAGGCTGGATCAAAAGGGTAGGATGGTGTGTGTTCCCGCTTGATGCGCGGGTCCTTGCCCTTGGCGGCGATGTGGGCAGACGGGGCGACAGCGATCTGGGCAGCCGGGGCGGCAGCGGGAGGACCAAAGTCTGCCATGGCAAACTGGCGCTTGTTGCCCTTGCCGTCGTTGCCGATGCCAAGGAAGCTCCTCTGAAAGCGGCGGTGACACTTGGAGGCGACATGACGTTCACGACCACATAGCTGGCACACCACCCTAGTGTTAGGGCCCCCATCCAGGGTCGCAGGGGGCGGGGCTGCCTTGCCAGGTTACGGGGCAGGGGGGCGCTGGCCGCGAGAGGCCCAGAAGGCTGCCGGCTGGGCGGTGATGGTGGCGGAGGAGCGACGAACCTCGACCCGTTGCTCGGTGAAGAGGAGGCGTGAGTAAAGCTCGTGTTCAATCTTATGAATTTTTTGATAAAAGTGGGTTTGGAGAGGTCATGACTTTAGTTAATGTTAATCCCACTATTTTGGAAGAGTGTCAACTTTGCATGCATGTGGATCATGAAGAGAAGATTTTATGTGATAGCTATATTGTTGAATTTTAATGTGATCCCACATGTAATTATTATGAGAGAGGAAAATATGGTTTTAGAAATTTTCATGTTACTAAACTACCTCTCGTTATGTTGAGATTGCTATTGTTTCTTTCTTATTCCTTGCATATGCTAGATCTTGCTTGCCTTGCTAATTTGTTTTCCTATAAAATTTCTATGCATAGGAATCATGTTGGACTTAGATTTGTTTGTCACATGTTTTATGATACTCTCTTTGTGTTTCAATTATTATCTTTCATGTGAGCATCATTAAAATTATCAATGCCTAGCTAAAAGGCTTTAAATAAAAGCACTTGTTGGGAGACAACCCAATATTTTTATTTTCTGTTTCGATGAAATAATTCATCTAGCCTCTGGTTCGATGTGTTTTTTTGTTTTAATTACTGTTTGTGCCAAGTAAGACCTTTGGGTTGGCTTACGGTGATAGTTGATTTGATCTTGTTGAAAAACAAAAACTTTTGCGCTCAGTCCCAGAATTGTTAAAACTCACATAAGCATGATAAAATAATGATTATTTTTGCACAATATTAATATACAAATTGCCTCTGTTGTCCTAATTTTCAGAATTTTTGGAGTTACATAAGTATTCTAAGTTTACAGATTATTACAGACTGTTCTGTTTTTCACAGATTCTGTTTTCTATGTGTTGTTTGCTTATTTTGATGAATATACGGGTAGTATAAAGGGGTATGAACCATGGAGAAGTTGAAATATAGTAGATATTACACCAATATAAATAAAGAATGAGTTCACAATAGTACAAAAAGTGGTGACTTTATTTTATTATACTAACGGATCTCATGAGACTTTCTGTTGAGTTTTGTGTTGTGAAGTTTTCAAGTTTTGGGTAAAGATTTGATGGACTATATAAGGAGTGGCAAGATCCTAAGCTCGGGAATTCCCAAGGCACCCCAAGGTAATATTCAAGGTAAACCAAGAGCCTAAGCTTGGGGATGCCCCAGATGGCATCCCCTCTTTCGTCTTCATCTATTGGTAACTTTACTTGAGGCTATATTTTTATTCACCACACGATATGTGTTTTTCTTGGAGCGTCTTGTGTTATATGAGTCTTTACCTTTTAGTTTGCCACAATCATCTTTGTTATACACACCTTTATAGAGGGAAACACATGAATCATGATGTATTAAAATACTCTATGTGCTTCACTTATATCTTTCGAGCTAGGCAATTTTGCTCTAGTGCTTCACTTATATCTTTTTAGAGCACGGAGGTGGTTTTATTTTATATAAATTGTTGAACTCTCATGCTTCACTTATATTATTTTGAGAGTCTTTATAAACATCATGGTAATTTTATTTGGTTATGAATTTAGTCCTAATATGATAGACATCCAAGAGGGATATAATAAAAACTTTCATATAAAGTGCATTGAATACTATGAGAATTTTGATTCCTTATGATTATTTTGAGATACGAGGATGGTGATATTAGAGTCATGCTAGTGAATAATTGTGGATTATAGAAATACTTGTGTTAAAGTTTGTGATTCCCGTAGCATGCATGTATGGTGAACCGTTATGTAACGAAGTTGGAGCATGGTTTATTTATTGATTGTCTTCCTTATGAGTGGCGGTCGGGGACGAGCGATGGTCTTTTCCTACAAATCTATACCCCAAGGAGCATGCGTGTAGTACTTTGTTTCGACGACTTATACATTTTTGCAATAAGTATGTGAGTTATTTATGACTAATGTTGAGTCCATGGATTATACGCACTCTCACCCTTCGACCATTGCTAGCCTCTCTAGTACCGTGCAAATTTTGCCAGTACCATACACCCACCATATATCTTGCTCAAAACAGCCACCATACCTACCTATTATGGCATTTCCATAGCCATTCCGATATATATTGCCATGCAACTTCCACCATTCCATTTATTATGACACACTTCATCATTGTCATATTGCTTTGCATGATGATGTAGTTGACATAGTATTTGTGGCAAAGCCACCGTTCATAATTTTTATACATGTCATGCTTGAGTCATTACACATTCTGCTACACCGCCGGAGGCATTCATATAGAGTCATATTTTGTTCTAAGTATCGAGTTGTAATTATTGATTTATAAGTAAATACAAGTGTGATGATCATCATTATTAGAGCATTGTCCCATGTGAGGAAAGGATGATGGAAGCTATGATTCCCTCATAAGTTGGGATGAGTCTCCAGACTTTACAAAAAAATAAAAGAGTCCAAAGAAGCCCACCAAAAAATTAGAGAAAAGAGAGAAGGGGCAATGTTACTATCCTTTTTCTACACTTGTGCTTCAAAGTAGCACCATGATCTTCATGATAGAGAGTCTCCTATGTTATCACTTTCATATACTAGTCGAAAATTTTGATTATAGAACTTGGATTGTTTTTTCCAATGATGGGCTTCCTCAAATTGCCCTAGGTCTTTGTGAGCAAGCAAGTTGCATGCACACCCACTTAGTTTCTTTTTGAGCTTTCATAAACTTATAGCTCTAGTGCATCTGTTGCATGGAAATCCCTACTCACTCACATTGATATCTATTGATGGGCATCTCCGTAGCCCATTGATACGCCTAGTTGATGTGAGACTATCTCCTTCTTTTTGTCTTCTCCACAACCACCATAATTATTCCACCTATAGTGCTATGTCCATGGCTCATGCTCATGTATCGCGTGAAAGTTGAAAAGGTTTGAGAACACCAAAAGTATGAAACAATTGTTTGGCTTCTCATCGGGGTTGTGCATGATTTGAATACTTGGTGTGATGAAGATGGAGCATAACCAGACTATATGATTTTGTAGGGATAGCTTTCTTTCGCCATGTTATTTTGAGAAGATGATTGCTTTATTAATATGCTTGAAGTATTATCGTCTTTATGTCAATATTAAACTTTTGTTTTGAATCTTATGGATCTGAACATTCATGCCAAAATAAATAAAATTACATGGATAAATATGTTAGGTAGCATTCCACATCAAAAATTATGTTTTTATCATTTACCTACTTGAGGACGAGCAAAAATTAAGCTTGGGGATGCTTGATCTGTCTCCAACGTATCTATAATTTTTGATTGTTCCATGCTATTATATTATCTGTTTTGGATGTTTTATATGGATTAACATGCTATTTTATATTTTTTGGGGACTAACTTATTAACCTAGAGCCCAGTGCCAGTTTCTAGGTTTTCCTTGTTTTTGAGCTTCGCAGAAAAGGAATACTAAACGGAGTCCAAATGGAATAAAACTTCACGATGATTTTTCTTGGACCAGAAAACACCCGGGGGACTTGGAGTGCAAGTCAGAAGAGCCAAGAGGCGGCAGCAAGGGTGGAGGGCGCGCCCTAGGGGGCGCCCCTACCTTGTGGGCCCCTTGGTGACCTCCTGACCTAGCTCTTCCTCCTATATATTCACATATATTCCAGAACCACCAGAAGCATCCACAAAAACACTTCTCCACCGCCGCAAACTTTTGTTCCTGTGAGATCCCATCTTGGGGTCTTTTCTGGCATCCTGCCGGAGGGGATTCGATCACGGAGGGCATCTACGTACATCAACTCTATTGCCCTTCTGATGAAGCGTGAGTAGTTTACCACAGACCTATGGGTCCATAGCTAGTAGCTAGTAGCTAGATGGCTTCTTCTCTCTCTTTGATTCTCAATACCATGTTCTCCTTGATGTTCTTGGAGATCTATCCGATGTAATCTTCTTTTGCGGTGTGTTTGTCGAGATCCGATGAATTGTGGATTTATGATCAGCTTATCTATGAATATTATTTAAATTCTCTCTGAATTCTTATATAAATGATTTGGTATCTTTGTATTTCTCTACGAATTATCGGTTTGGTTTGGCCAACTAGATTGGTTTTTCTTGCAATGGGAGAGGTGCTTAGCTTTCGGTTCAAACTTGCGTGATTTCACCCAGTGATAAAGTAGGGGTAGCGAGACACGTATTGAATTGTTGCCATCGAGGATAAAAATATGGGGTTTTCATCATATTGCTTGAGTTTATTCCTCTACATCATGTCATCTTACTTAAGGCGTTACTCCGTTCTTTATGGACTTAATACTCTAGATGCAAGCTGGATAGCGGTCGATGTGTGGAGTAATAGTAGTAAATGCAAGCAGGAGTCGGTCTACTTGACACGTACGTGATGCCTATATTGCATAATCATTGCCTTGGATATTGTAATTACTTTGCGCTTTTCTATCAATTGCTCGACAGTAATTTGTTCACCCACCATATTATTTGCCTTCAAGAGAGAAGCCTCTAGTGAAACCTATGGCTCCCGGGTCTATTTTCCATCATATCCGATCTACTATTTTGGAATCTTTTACTTTCAGATCTATACACCAAAAAGCGAAAAAATATTTTATCTTTTATTTATCTATCTCTATCAGATCTTACCTTTGCAAGTGATGTCTACTATGCAACCTTCTTCTTGTAGACGTGGTTGGGCCTCCAAGTGCAGAGGTTTGTAGGACAGTAGCAAATTTCCCTCAAGTGGATGACCTAAGGTTTATCAATCCGTGGGAGGCGTAGGATGAAGATGGTCTCTCTCAAACAACACTGCAACCAAATAACAAAGAGTCTCTTGTGTCCCCAACACACCCAATACAATGGTAACTTTTATAGGTGCACTAGTTCGGCGAAGAGATGGTGATACAAGTGCAATATGGATGGTAGATATAGGTTTTTGTAGTCTAAAAATATAAAAACAACAAGGTAACTAATGATAAAAGTGAGCACAAACAGTATTGCAATGCTAGGAAACAAGGCATAGGGTTCATACTTTCACTAGTGCAAGTTCTTTCAACAATAATAACATAATTGGATCATATAACTATCCCTCAACATGCAACAAAGAGTCACTCCAAAGCCACTAATAGCAGAGAACAAACGAAGATATTATGGTAGGGTACGAAACCACCTCAAAGTTATCCTTTCTATTCTATCTATTCAAGAGTCCGTAGTAAAATAACACGAAGCTATTCTTTCCGTTCGATCTATCATAGAGTTCATACTAGAATAACACCTTAAGACACAAATCAACCAAAACCCTAATGTCACCTAGATACTCCATTGTCACCTCAATTATAGGTGGGCATGATTATACGATATGCATCACACAATCTTAGATTCATCTATTCAACCAACACAAAGTACTTCAAAGAGTGCCCCAAAGTTTCTACCGGAGAGTCAAGACGAAAATGTGTGCCAACCCCTGTGCATAGGTTCATAGGTGGAACCCGCAAGTTGATCACCAAAACATACATCAAGTGAATCACGTGATATCCCATTGTCACCACAGATAAGCACGGCAAGACATACATCAAGTGTTCTGAAATCCTTAAAGACTCAATCCGATAAGATAACTTCAAAGGGAAAACTCAAGCCATTACAAGAGAGTAGAGGGGGAGAAACATCATAAGATCCAACTATAATAGCAAAGCTCGCGATACATCAAGATCGTGCGAAGTCAAGAACACGAGAGAGAGAGATCAAACACATAGCTACTGGTACATACCCTCATCCCCAAGGGTGAACTCCTCCCTCCTCGTCATGGAGAGTGCCGAGATGATGAATATGGCCACCGGTGAGGGATCCCCCTCCGGCAGGGTGCCGGAACGGGCCCCTGAGAGGTTTTTGGTGGCTACAGAGGCTTGCGGCGGCGGAACTCCCGATCTATTGTTCGCTTTGATGTTTTTAGGGTATATGGGAATATATAGGCGAAAGAAGTCGATCGGGGGAGCCTCGAGGGGCCCACGAGATAGGGGGGCGCGCCTAGTAGGGAGGCGCCCCCCACCCTCGTGGCCACCTCGAAGCTTCCTTGACTTCAACTCCAAGTCTCCTAGATCACGTTCATTCCAAAAATCACGCTCCCGAGGGTTTCATTCCGTTTGGACTCCGTTTGGTATTCCTTTTCTTCGAAACCTGAAATTGGCAAGAAAACAACAATATGGGCTGGTCCTCCGGTTAATAGGTTAGTCCCAAAAATAATATATAAGTGTATAATAAATCCCATAAACATCCAAAATAGATAAGATAATAGAATGAATGCTTCATAAATTATAGATATGTTGGAGACGTATCAGCAAGTGACCGTGAAGGGATTGACAACCCCTTTATCGCGTTGGGTGCAAGTGTTTGATTGTTTGTGCAAGTATTAGCGATTTGTGCGTTTTCTCCTACTAGATTGATACCTTTGTTCTTAACTAAGGGAAATACTTATATCTACTGTGTTGCGTCGCCCTTTCCTCTTTAAGGGAAAAACCAATGCAAGCTCAAGAAGTAGCAAAGTGCAACTAATCCCTGGGTTGTTTTGGTAATACATAACAAGATATATATCATTGAACTAATATCCATTCAAGCTAAATATTTCAGAAAGTACAATGATTGGCATGGCATGGACTAGAGATGTGGACCCCTCAAAATGCTAAGGACAAAGATTGGCAAAAGCTCAAGACTCTTCATTTTCATTTTAGTGATCCAAGATCACATTAAGTCCATAGGAAAGCCAATACTATTAAAAGGGGATGAGGTGTTTCTTAATGGTCTACTTGCTCAAAGTGCTTATTGATATTGCTCCAAAACCCTCAACCACTTTATCATTTCCACATTTGTTCAAAACTCAAAGTCAAACTTGGCCCCACCGATATGATCTATCCGACGCCACCGAGTTCAGTTGACATAGCCACTGCCAGAAACCCTAGACAATTCGGTCCTACCGATACAGATCTTGGTCTCACTGAGATGGCCTTGCAAACTCTCTGTTGCCTATTGTAATTATTTCTGTCTCACCTAAATGTGCACTAGGTCCCATCGAGTTTGCTTGACATTCTCTCTGTTGCCTTATTGCTTCACTTTGGTCTAACCGAGTTGATGCAATCGGTGCCACCAAGTTGATGTTTGCTCTAAGCCCTAGCACATCGGTGTCACCGAGTTGATCCAGTCGATCCCACCGAGATTCCTAACATTCAAATTTTGAACTAAATCGGTCTCACCGAGTTCCTCTATTCGGTCTGACCGAGTTGGGTCAAATGTGTGTAACGGTTGGATTTTGTGTGGAGGCTATTGTCGGATTCTGGATTCTAGCAAACCCTTAAGGTTCGAACTCTGGGGTGCGCACGAAGAACACTCTCTCCCTAGCTCCACTCACACAATGATCTCAAGGCCTAGCTCGCCAAACCCAAGGAACAAGAGACACGAGAGTTTATACCGGTTTGGGCCACCGTTGTGGTGTAATACCCTACTCCAGTGTGGTGTGGTGGATTTCCTTGTAGGCTGAGGATGAACAAGTACGAGGTAAGAACAGCCTCTTGAGGAGAGGTGTTCTTGAGCTTGGTGAGCTGGTGTGGCTTTGGATGGTATGGCTCCGATCCAGATTCGTTGCCTCCTACGGTGGTGGCTAGTCCTATTTATAGAGGCCCTAGTCCTCTTCCCAAATGCTCGGCGGGAAGGAACCCACAACGGCCAACTTTCAAGGGAGACAACTAGTACAAGTTATCCTGACAAAACGTGGTCTTCGCCTGTCAAAGGCTCTGGCGGTGATGTAGCTATGGGCTCCGCAGTGACCTCCGTCTTGCCATCCTGCTGGTCTTGGTCTTGTTGCACCGATATGGAAACCTTTGTCTGATGCCTCGTGACTCCTCGCCTACGCCTGCCTCTTTAGCACCAAAGAGGAAACTGGTACTCTGCGCCAGCTGGTGCCCGCCTGGCTTCGGTCGTCATGGCTCACGTCACGCGGACCTCACGAGGTGCCCGCCGCCTTGATATCTCCGCTCCTCGTGAGCCAGCCTAGCGAGGCTGCCCCTAAGGAGGTCTTGCATCGTTCACCTCGCGAGGCTTGGCCCCTCGCGAGGGTCTTGAATGGTTGCTGATGAAGATGGGCCGTACCGGGCCGCTGGTAGAGCCACGCCATGGGCCGCAGGCAGGCAAGTCTGGGGACCCCCATTCCCAGAACACTGACAGTATCCCCCGGGCCCAAAGCACGCTCGGACTTGGCTTCGAGGCGAAGCCAAATGGCAAGTGCAGAGCGCTGCGGGCCCCAACCACCTGCGGCCTTGATTGATGCGTGGCGATTGACAGGATGTGGGCGCCTCCGCTTCCCCACGCAGCCTCGACAACCACCCGAGTTGACGAGTCCCTGCTGCATGCAGAAAAACCATCATTACCTGCGACCGTGGATGTCGACAGTTGGCCTCCTCCTGGCTATAAATGCGGTGAGGGGCGGAGCCCTCGTTGCCCATCTCTTCCTCCATTCCACTTCTTCTTCTTCCTCCTTGTTTCACTACCTTGTTGCGTCACCCATGGCTCTGGTACGGAGATTCTCCGCCACTGAGAAGGTAAAAACCTCTCGCGATGAGCTAGGGCCACTCCCACCAAAGAAGAGGCTAGCCCATTCTCAAGACGTTGTTGTGGGTCAAGAGGTGACAAGGCCTTGGTACGAGCGGCCTCCCCCCGGCTACCCGCTGCCCTTGTACACCCAGGCTCAAGGCCCCGGAGAGGGAGGCAGCCGCTCACGCCGCTCACGCCATCGCCGCGGTGGCCATGCTGTGGCGGTGCATGCTGCCGCCCCACGAACTCATGTCGAGGGCTCCTCGCTTGAACTCGTGGAGTGGGCGGTGATGCCACTGCGCTCATGGATCCGATTCCCGCAATTCTTCGTTGTAGAGATACTGCCGAGGGGATATCATTCTCATTACGAAAATTTATGTTTGCGTGTCTTGCGTCGGCTTTGTCCCCCCTTTCCAACCTTGCGGTAGCCCGACGCTCTATGCTGATAGGTCCCAGTCCCCGGGCAGGCTTCAGCCGTCGCTGGTTTGCTAGGTCGCGATGCCGTGGTCAAGGCAAGGAGGGGAGCGGCCCGAGGTCCGGTAAGACCTCCTGAGGCGCGATGCTCAAGAGGTCCCCTTTAGTGTGCAAGCAACTCCCTGAAGGTAGGAAAGGTAGGTGGCGTTGCCATAGCAAGGCCGCTGGGGCTAGGAATTCTGTGTCACGGTGCTGGGTTGGCTCAAGTGCGTGACTTATCTTTAGCGATCCTGGGTCGATTCCTTGTGCCGCGCCCAGCTTGCGCGGTAGTGGTGGTGGTACTACCAGGTCAGGCTCACGTTAGACCCCCCCCCCCTCTCATGCATTCCTGAGTGCTCTGCGTTCTCGGGTCCCGACCCTCGAGCAAGGCTCAGCCACCGCTGGTATACCAGGTCGCGATGTCGTGGTCAAGGCCAGGGGGTGAGGGCTGGAGAGTCAGTAAGAGCTTCTGAGGGGCGATGCTCAGGAGCCCCCTTTCACGCGCAAGAGAATCGCATGAGAGAAGGAACGAGCTGACGGGGCCACCCGTAGCCAGTGCTCCGGAGGTTCCTGCGAGTTAGTTGGAGAGGGAATATAGCTCGTAATCGTGTTGGTTACCCAGCTGCTAATTGTTCCACAAGAAGATGAAGGCACTGAGGATCTGGTGAGGTGACGTGCGTTGAGAGGGCCGCGAGCCAGAGCTCAATCTCTCAGGTTTTTCAGCGTTGCAGGGACGGACCCGAGCACAAGCGCCGTGCTGACATGTGGAGTTCTCGTCGCGGGGTAAACAGGAGGTCGGTCAGCAGAGCGGGATGCCACGAGATGTAACCAGGCAAGTGATAATCATAGGGAACTCATGCAAGGGGGCAAGCTAGTTTGAATAGATGCAAGAACGATACATGCCGCAGGGACGGACCCATGCGGGCTGGGGATGATGCAGCCCGAGGGGCGCCCCCAATAGAGTAAGCTAAAGGTGCAAAAGGATACACGCCGCAGGGTCAGGCCCGTGCGACCTGGGAATGATGCAGCCCGGGGGGTGCTCCCAGCTGAGTAAATTGGAAAATGTCACCTGGTACCATTGTTGAAGAGGTGTTGAAGTAGCTGAAGGTGCATGCTGAAGGAGTCACTCCTCACGAGCCACCAGGGCCCTGAGCCTCGGGAGGCTCTGGGGCTTGGGTGGTTCCTGGATGACCGCCATCTCTGCCAGGGCTGCATGATGCCTGGCCTCCTGAGCCGCCGGAATGCTCTGTCAGTGGCGCTGGAAGGTGACAGCCGTGTTCGGCAAGCCGAAGGGCATGCGAACGTAGCTGTGAGGTGGACCCTCGCACCGACCAAGGCGCGAAGGCCAGATGCGCTCCTGAGATGCAGCCCTATTGAGCCCTGGGATGTTGACGCAGACGCGTAGCTCGTCGTCCTTGCCAGGACACGGATCTGCGCCAGGTGGTGGGCGGCGGTCGCCACGTATGGCTCTCGCCTCTTGAAGCTCCTGGGTGGTTTTGGTGATGAACTCCTGAGCGCTAGGCGCTCCTCGCCTTGTGCCCTCTTGGGAGAAACATGCGGTGAAGCACGCCTCCACATGGTGCCTGAGCGCCTCCCTCGTGATGTTGGCTAGGTCTAAGGCCCTCCAGAAGAGGGCCCCCGAGCCCAGCCTGAGGAGGGCACCTGGCGCGCCTTCCTATGCAAGGGAGGGAGGTGCCCCTTTTGTGGGCGCAGGTCCTGAGGTGGTGCCACTGGAGATGCCGCTCTCCTGAGGCCCTTGGTGGAGTAGCTGCTTCTTCTTCTTGGGGATGGCCTCAGGATGGTAGGTGGCGCCTTTGTTGTCTGGGTCTTCTGCTGCTGCAGCTTGGTAAGCACGCTCGAGAGAGCACACCGCATCCTTCTCTTCACAGGCGACCGTGATGACGCTGCCGGTCCCTGGCATCTTGAGGACGTTGTAGCCGTGATGGGTCACCGCCATGAACTTGGCCAAGGCCGGATACCCAAGGATGGCATTGTACGGCAGGCGAATGTGGGCAACGTCGAAGTCGATGAGCTCGGTGCGGTAGTTATCGCGCTTGCCGAAGGGACAGGGAGGAGGACCTGCCCTATCGGAGTGGTGGAGCCATCGGTCATTACTGAGAAGGGCTTTGTAGGCTGTAGTTGATCGTATGGCACCTAGAGGCGATCGAACGTCTCGACGGACAGGACATTGAGCCCTGCGCCACCGTCGATAAGGGTCTTGGTGACTTGGACCTTGCTGATGATGCGTGCGCAGAGCATCGGGAGGGCGCCGGCAGTTGGCGCGCACTTGAGCTGGTCGGACGAGCTGAAAGTAATGGCGCACTTGGACCACCTGAGCGGGCGCGTGGCCTCGAGCCCGGGGAGAGTCGCGTTCACCTCATGGGTGAACTGCTTGAAGATGCGCTGGGAGGCTGGGGCCTGAGCACCACCCAAGATGCAGGCGATGGCGCGCGGCTCCTGGATGCCCCCAGCCCCTTCGTCTTGATGGTGGTCGTCGTTCCTTCTTGGCAGTGGCGGCAGCATAGGAAGACCAGTGTTACCCTGAGGACGGTCCTCACGAGACTGGTCCCTCCAGGCGCCCTCGCGAGGCTGGTCCTGCCAGCGGTCCTCCCGAGGCCGCTCGCGCCACTCCTGGCAGGGACCGCGGTCGTCCCCGCGTCCTACACTCCATCCTCCTCCTCGGCCATAGCCTCGGTCATTGCGCTCGGGGCATCGACCGAAGCGCCCATCACGGATGGCCCTGAGCTCTTGACAGTCCTTGGTGTTGTGGCTCTGTACGCTATGGAAGGCACAGAACAGACGACTGCTCTTGGAAGACTCGGGGTGGTCCCGGCCGTGCTTCATCTCCGGCTCAGCCGCGAGCACGGCTACTCCCTTGCACTTCACGTGCTTGGCCTTGGCTTTCTTCTCTTCTTGGTCGGCAGGAGGGAGCTCGAGGAGGGAGAGGCGCCCCTCCTCAGGTCTTGCGCACTTGGTCGCCATGTTGAACATCTCCAGAGCCGTGCATAGGTCTTCATGGATGGCGAGCTCCTCCTTCATCTTGAAATCGCGGATGCCATTGAAGAATGCTGAGATGATGGCCTCGTCTGTCACCTTGGGAATCTTGAGGTGAACGCTGTTGAAGCGCTGGATGTATGATAACCCACAAGTGTAGGGGATCGCAACAGCTTTTGAGGGTAAAGTATTCAACCCAAATTTATTGATTCGACACAAGGGGAGCCAAAGAATATTCTTGAGTATTAGCAGTTGAGTTGTCAATTCAACCACACCTGGATAACTTAGTATCTGCAGCAAAGTATTTAGTAGCAAAGTAATATGATAATAAAGGTAACGATAGCAAAATTAATGTTTTGGGGTTTTGTAGTGATTATAACAATAGCAGCAGAAAAGTAAATAAGCGAAACACAATATGTGAAAAGCTTGTAGGCAATGGATCAGTGATGTCGGATGCGATTCCTCATGTAATAGCTATAACATAGGGTGTCACAGAACTAGCTCCAGTTCATCAGTGTAATGTAGGCATGTATTCCGTAAATAGTCATACGTGCTTATGGAAAATAACTTGCATGACATCTTTTGTCCTACCCTCCCGTGGCAGCGGGGTCCTAGTGGAAACTAAGGGATATTAAGGCCTCTTTTTAATAGAGTACCGGACCAAAGCCTTAACACATAGTGAATACATGAAATCCTCAAACTACGGTCATCACCGAGAAGTATCCCGATTATTGTCACTTCGGGGTTGTCGGATCATAACACATAATAGGTGAATATAGACTTGCAAGATAGGATCAAGAACACACATATATTCATGAAAACATAATAGGTTCAGATCTGAAATCATGGCACTCGGGCCCTAGTGACAAGCATTAAGCATAGAAAAATCATAGCAACATCAATCTCAGAACATAGTGGATACTAGGGATCAAACCCTAACAAAACTAACGTGATTACATGGTAAATCTCATCCAACCCATCACCATCCAGCAAGCCTATGATGCAATTACTCACGCACAGCGGTTAGCATCATGAAATTGGTGATGGAGGATGGTTGATGATGACGACGGCGACGAATCCCCCTCTCCGGAGCCCCGAACGGACTCCAGATCAGCCCTCCCGAGAGAGATTAGGGCTTGGCGGCGGCTCCGTATTGTAAAACGCGATGAAACTTTCTCTCTAATTTTTTTCTTGCGAGACGGATATGGAGTTGGAGTTGAGGTCGGCAGAGCCTGAGGGGGCCCACGAGACAGGGGGGCGCGCCCAGGGGGGAGGGCACGCCCCCCACCCTCGTGGACAGGGTGTGGCCCCCCTGGTCTTGATTCTTTGGCCAGTATTTTTTATATTTTCCAAAAAGTACCTCCGTGGGTTTTCAGGACATTCCGAGAACTTCTGTTTTCCACACGTAAAACAACATCATGGCAGTTCTGCTGAAAACAGCGTCAGTCCGAGTTAGTTTCATTCAAATCATGCAAGTTAGAGTCCAAAACAAGGGCAAAATTGTTTGGAAAAGTAGATACGTTGGAGACGTATCAACTCCCCCAAGCCTAAACCTTTGCTTGTCCTCAAGCAATTCAGTTGATAAACTGAAAGTCATAAAGAAAAACTTTTACAAACTCTATTTGCTCTTGTTGTTGTAAACATGCAAAGCCAGCATTCAGGTTTCAGCAAATATTATGAACTAACCATACTCATAATAACACCCAGGTCTCACAATTACTCATATCAATAGCATAATCAGCTAGCGAGCCATAATAATAAAATTCGGATGACAACACTTTCTCAAAACAATCATAGCATGATATAACAAAATGGTATCTCGCTAGCCCTTTCTGAGACTGCAAAACATAAATGCAGAGCACCTTTAAAGATCAAGGTCTGACTAAACATTATAATTATGGTAAAAGAGATCCAGTCAAGTCATACCCAATATAAACCAATAGTAATGAATGCAAATGATAGTGTGCTCTCCAGCGGGTGCTTTTTAATAAGAAGGTGATGGCTCAACATAAAAGTAAATAGATAGGCCCTTCACAGAGGGAAGCAGGGATTTGTAGAGCTGCCAGAGCTCGACTTTAAAATAGAGGAATAACATTTTGAGCGGCATACTTTTGCTGTCAATGCAACAACTATGAGATGTCCGTATATTCCATACTACATGCATTATAGGTAGTTCCCAAACAGAATGGTAAAGGTTTATACTCCCCCAACCACCAAAAGGCATCAATCCATGGCTTGCTCGAAACAACGAGTGCCTCCAACTAACAACAACCCTGGGGGAGTTTTGTTTAATTATTTTGATTTGCTTTGATCTTTTTGGATCATGGGACTGGGCATCCCGGTTACCGGCCCTTTCTCGTGAATGAGGAGCGGAGTCCACTCCTCTTGAGAATATCCTACCTAGCATGGAAGATATAGGCAGCCCTAGTTGAAACATGAGCTGCTCGAGCATACAAAACAGAATTTCATTTGAAGGTTTGGAGTTTGGCACATACAAATTTACTTGGAACGGCAGGTAAATACCGCATATAGGAAGGTATGGTGGACTCATATGGAACAACTTTGGGGTTTAAGGAGTTTGGATGCACAAGCAGTATTCCCGCTTAGTACAGGTGAAGGCTAGCAAAAGACTGGGAAGCGACCAACTGAGAGAGCGACAACAGTCATGAACATGCATTAAAATTAATTCACACCGAATACAAGCATGAGTAGGATATAATCCACTATGAACATAAATATCATGAAGGCTATGTTGATTTGTTTCAACTACATGCGTGAACATGTGCCAAGTCGAGTCACTCAATTCATTCAAAGGAGGATACCATCCCATCATACCACATCATAATCATTCTAATAGCATGTTGGCATGCAAGGTAAACCATTATAACTCATAGCTAATCAAGCATGGCACAAGCAACTATAATCTCTAAATGTCATTGCAAATACGTTTACTTCATAATAAGCCGAATCAGAAACGATGAACTCATCATATTTACAAAAACAAGAGACGTCGAGTTCATACCATCTTTTCTCATCTCAATAAGTCCATCATGTATCGTTATTATTGCCTTTCACTTGCACGACCGAACGATGTGTATAAGAATAATAGTGCACGTGCATTGGACTAAGCTGGAATCTGCAAGCATTCAACTCAAGAGAGAAGACAAGTAATATGGGCTCTAAGTCAAATAAACAATCATGCATATGAGAGCCACTAAGCATTTTCAATATGGTCTTCTTCTCTCGACCCCCGAAGAAAAGAAAATAAAATAAAACAATTTACACGGGAAAGCTCCCAACAAGTAAAAGAAGAACGAGAAATCTTTTTGGGTTTTCATTTTAATTCTACTACAAGCATGGAAATTAAACTAAGTAATTTTTTTTGGTTTTTTCTTAAGTTTTAACAAACACACAAGAAGAAAGCGAGAAAGAAAATTAAACTAACATGGATAATACAATGAAAGAGTAGGAGCACCAACGACTAGTGTGTGAACATGAATGTAAAGTCGGTGAGAAATATGTACTCCCCCAAGCTTAGGCTTTTAGCCTAAGTTGGTCTAATACCAAGGACCGCCTGGCTGATATCCGTAGTTGTAGCTGGGGTCGTACTGGGATGCAGCAGCAACCGCCTCCTGAGCTGTCGCATGTTGGCGAGCTGCCTCCACTCTCCCCTCGTGTTCAGCTACTTCCTCCCTAGTAACAACATATCTTCCTTTTGCCTGATAATCAAAAAGGAGAGGAGCAGGAAGAGTAACATTGACGACGTTGCGTCTGTCATAGATTAGTCGATAATGGAGGAATTGTTCATTCCTCCTAAGAAAATGATGATTGACCATAGCATCATAATCTAAATAAGCAGGAGGTATCATCATATCCCCCTCTCGTGGAGCTATACCAAGATAATTAGCCACACGGGTTGCATAAATTCCTCCAAATAAATCTCCAGCTCTACCATTATTCTGCAACCTATGTGCAACTATTGCCCCCAAGTTATAACCTTTATAACTTAACACAACACTCTTGAGGACACAGAGATCAGGGACACACATATGACATGCTTCATCTTTACCTTTAATACATCTACCAATGAAGAGAGCAAGATAATGTATAGCAGGAAAATGAATGCTCCCTATGGTAGCTTGTGCTATGTCCCTAGATTCTCCCACAGTAATACTAGCAAGGAAGTCTCTAAATTCATATTTGTGAGGATCATTAATATTACCCCACTTCGGAAGTTTGCAAGCAGTCGTAAAATCCTC